>NW_026704986.1:0-50001 GCF_029867415.1 Vicia villosa | reverse complement strand
TGCCCCCAATTCCAAATTGAAATTGGGTAATCTTTCATTAATGTTGAAAGTAGTATATACAAAGAAGATAACAAAGCGATAAACGATAAACCAATTATGTCGATCCTTTGAATCTTCTTCCCCCTTAATCTTGAGCCAGATCAAGGTTATCCAAGAGCTTCACTTTGATTCCCTTCTGCAGTGTCTTGATTCCTTGAACTCCCCGTTCCTCAATCGTTACACTCAGCCGAATCCTCAATGAACGCCTCTTGATAAAAACCCCCAAGAACCACCCGTCGTGGAGGACAAAACCCGCAGATTTTATTCACCAACAAACCCCACAAACCTTCACCCACTAGGAATCTTCAATTCCGTTCCATGGACGTTATCGAACTCATCACTAACCCGCAACGCAAGAATGATTATGTGTAATTGTGTTGGAGATGATGAAGAACGAAGATGAGAAGCGTTTGTGTATCTTTCAGTCGTTGGTGTTGCTTGAATAATTAACCCTTGCACAATATATATGATGCATAGCAGTTGGAATCAAGAATAACTGAATTTTGGACTTTCTTGATCAGTTAGGTCGACCTCTTGTAGAGGTTAGGTCGACCTAGCAGTGCTTGCTGACTTTTGCTCCCAGTTAGGTCGACCTGTTGAAGGAGTAGGTCGACCAGAATCCTCTTCTGGTGCGTTCTGGGAACATTTTCTCAGATTAGGTCGACCTAGTTGCTATGTAGGTCGACCTAACAGGCTGATATGAAGATTTCTTCATTTTGAGTCGACCTAAATGGTCTGTGAGTCGACCTAGCAGAGGTATATGGATTTTCCTTCATTGTAGGTCGACCTAGGTTGACAGTAGGTCGACCTAACTGCTGATTTTCTGCATTTTTCATGTCCAGCTTGTGTTGAGTCGACTTATATGTATAGTGGATCACCTTGTGCTTTCATGAGTGATCAAATTCCTCCTTGTTGTTTGAATGCTCATTTGAGTTTGCCATAAATCAAAAACTTCTTTGAGTGTACTCTTGTATTCACAAACTCCCCCTTTTTGATGATGGCAAACCAATACTCAAAAGCTTTGGTAGTAAGTGATGAAGACTCAACAAGGCTCCCCCGTACATCCAGCATCTATCTCTCAACCAAGAAGTCTCTTCACAAAGCTCCCCCGTACACTCAGCATCTATTGTATTTATCTCCCCCTTTGACAACATCAAAAAGAGAAACAAGAAAACAGAGTAGGAGAGTAACAAGAGAAATAAAGAATACCGATAGTCATAGAGATAGATAACATGTAAATGGTGAAATCATAAGAACTAAACATGTTTTAAAGAAAATCAACAACATACATAGTAGTCCAAGAGATTAATAAAAGACAACAAAGAGTATTACATCATATAATGTTTTAACAAAAAGAACTTAATGACATGAAATGCAATGAAATGATGATATGATAAACGATATGTCCTAACGCCTGCCCCTTCTTCCTCTTCCTCTTTGAAATGTATGAGGTCGATCTTCCTCAACCTGTTCCAACAAATCCAGCACAGACATGTTAAGAGTATTGAAGCTTTGGCTTATGTTAGCATGGCGATGCAATGCCGTTTCTTCAAACTGATTCTGCCTCAATACAGAGTTGGATGCAAACGTCTCAAAATCGTTCTTTTGTTCCTGAACCAAGCCGTACAACGATTGATATTGACGTTGTTGTTCCTCATATCTCTCTTGTTGAAGCTGCTGCATTGTTTGAAATTGAAGCTGTTGAGTTTCAAAATTCTGCTGTTGTTGAAGTTGCATAGCTTCAAGCATAGATATTATGTTGGATTGATCAGGAGGAGGTGGAGCTGTGTATCCCCAAGGGATATCCTCTTGTTGTGGCGGAACATATCTCCAATTTGCATCCGTGTCATGAGCTGCATCTTCCATGGTATGATCCTCATCATTTGCTATTTCTTGATCATTTCCTTCTTCTTCATTTTCTGCAGTGTGACCAAATTCTGTAGGATCATCATAGTTGTAGATGATTTTTCCGGTCCCCTTTTGAATGAGATAATAGGTTCCCCTATTTGGATCCCAATGATATCCCATGAGAGTTAAGGTTGTTTGGGAAAAGTCCTGGTTCTGTTTCATGCTAATGTATGATAATCCATCGAGCTTCATGCCGAAATGGTTCACAATTGTTTGTATGATCGAGCCATAACAAAGAGCGGTAGTCTTCTGCTTTACTTCCTCAAACTTAGCAGTTAGAAAGTGTGGCCAGTGCACACGTGTTCTGTTTTGAATCAAGTACATCAACATAATCTCATTCCTTTCAATTCTGGAAAATCCGCCTGCTCGTGGTCGAATGACTCTTGAGATGACCCAATTTAGAAGCCTAGGATCTCTCTTCAGGTGACCGGCTGTTATTGTTTCATTAGGTTTGTCAAAGACGGAAGGATCTTTGAGGATAGACTTCATGTAGGCCACATGATCATAGACTCCCGGTACGTTCCCGTCTTCTATACGTAATTCATCGCCTACAATGTTGAGACCAAAGATACTGATCCAAGCACGTTTGTCAACGATATGAGATCTTGACCCCATCTTAAACCTAAAATTACAGCCTGCTTCTCTTGTGAACCCTGCATAGAATGCCCTAACAGTGTTCTCACAGTATGGTGTGGCACATTCCAAAAGGGGATGAACATTTTGATGCTCAATAAGACTCACAACTTCAGGAATATGCATGTTTTTAGCAACATGTTGATTGAAAATGTACTGCTTCACTACTTTCCTTTTCATTTGCCATTTTTCAAAATTATCTCTACAATCAGGGTGAACAAGGGCTACAGCACTTACCGGTTGTGAGGATGATCCAGATGCAACTTCCTTTCCCTTTCTTGATTTTGGAGGCATAGTTGTTGATGATTTTGTGTAAGAAGGATGATTTTGCACAGTTTTTGAGTTTGAGAAGTTAGGGTTAGCCGTACCAAATGTGATGAGGATGAAAGGGAATGCAAAGATGGAATGTTTTGAATGAATAAGAATGGGTCGGGTCGACCTAACAGACCCAAATTTGGAAAACTTAACGCAGTAGGTCGACCTAAAGTGAGGCTGGGTCGACCTAACAGAAGTAACATGAAAACTGACCAATTTAGGTCGACCTAAATTATGAGTAGGTCGACGCAACTGGGCATTTTTAGTTTTCTGAAAAGAGGATTCTTCTGTAGGTCGACTCAAGAACAGAGTAGGTCGACCTAAGTTCCCTTAGATGATGAAAAATGCCTTAGAGATGTTTCTATATGATGTATTTTTGCTTTGTTCTTTGCTTGTATGCCCAAAATATGATATGTTATGAATGAGAATGATGCAAACATATATTAAATCGAGATATATGAATAAACATACATGAAGTCACTATAAGCATGTTAATTGATAGCATATTATAGAATCAATGAAATTTTTGGAAGTGAACAATGTGCATGTTACCGCTTTCTCAATATGTAGGTGTTCTGTCTTCATTGTGTGACACCCTCTTGTTAAGTGTAGATCTTTTGGTTTTCAGTCTTCATAGATGACATATCAAGAGAGATATGCCTTCTTTTATGTGTCTTGAGCATCCTTTATCAATGGAATCATCACCTATCAATGATGTCAAGACACTTTTCCTGCAAAATTAATTTAGAGTGGAAGGTCCCCAATCTTCATTGGGTCCTAATTGGTGAGTACATAATGTGTTGCACTTAGGCAACCATTGAAACACTCCTTTAGGAACTAAGATTTTCCTAAATTTGCATTTTTCAATGGTATGACCCTTTTTGCAACAATAATGACAGGTAATATGATGAGAATGAGCTGTCTTGCTAGTTGATATTTTAGGTACAAAAGTGTATTTACTATATAACGGAGTATATGATCTTTTGAACTTATTTGGATCAACTGCAAAAGTTATTTTTGGTTGTAGAGCCTTGTCTAACTTGACTTTTAGATCTCTTACTTCTTTTTGCCAAATATGACATGTCTCACAACCAAACCATGACGTAGGATCAATATCAACTTTGTCCTTTTGAATGTCTAACATAGATTGTTTTAAAGCTTCCATATCCTTTTCGGTCTTCTCAACTTTTGATTCAAGGTATGAAAAGATTTTCTTATTTGAGGCCAAAAGTTTGAAAGCTTCAATTGCATCTCTATGTAGTTCTTCAAAAGCTAATTTTAATTGATCATGAGATACCTTATCTACAAGTTCAGGTTTAAGATGACTTACACGTTTCTTTTTCTTGTGTTGATGAGCTGTAAGACATAAGTTTACCGATTCTTCTTCATCGCTTGATGAGTCTTCACTAGATGAATCACTTTCCCATGTTATGTAGGCTCTTCTAGATTTGTTGTGACTTTTTCTTTGGTTCGTCTCTTTCTCCTTCTCAAGGTATGGACAATCCGGTTTGTAGTGACCGACTTTGCCACAATTGAAGCAAGGACCTTTGATTTTTCCTTTGTTATTGTCATCTTGTTTGAACTTGTTTGATTGCTTTCTATAGTTGATCAACCCTTTGTCAGAATGTTTTGCTCCATTTTTCTTTAGGTATTTGTGGTATCTTCGCACAAACAGTCCCATTTCTTCATCATCGGAGTCTTCGTCATCACTAGTCTCACTATCCTTTGGCTCTCGTTTTGAGGTCTTGGAGCTCGAAGCTTTTAGAGCTATTGACTTCTTCTCTACCTCTTTCTCCATGTTCTTTTCTTTCTTTGTCCTCTTCTCATGCATGTCAAGGCATTTAAGATGCTGTTCATGTTCCTCTAGTTTACCAAAAAGAGTGGTAATGTCTAAAGTGTTGAGATCATTTGCTTCCTTAATTGCTGTAACTTTGGGCTGCCATTCCCTGTTCAAACACCTTAAGATTTTGTTAGTAGCAACTGCATTGGAAACAGGTCTATCAAGAGAATTTAATCGATTTTTCAGGTGAACGAATATTTTCTGCATGCTTTCGATGGTTTCACCTTCTTCCATGTGGAAAAGTTCGAACTCTTGAGTTAACGTATTGATCCTAGCTAGTTTGACATCATCCGTTCCCTCGTGGGCAACTTGCAATGTGTCCCACATAGCTTTAGCTGATCTACAATGGGAAACGCGATAGTATTCATCAACTCCTAGAGCTGAGATTAGAATGTTTCTCGCTTTCCAATCGTATGCATATTTCTTTTCATCTTCAGCATTCCAAGTATCTTCTGGTTTTGGAACAACTGCACCAGCTGCATTTGTCATAGTGATCTGAAATGGACCATTGACAATAGCTGTCCAGATGTTCCTATCAATTGCATTGATATGGACACACATACAATCCTTCCAATAGCCGTAGTTTTCTCCGTTGAAAACTGGAGCTCTATTATGAGCCCCTTTAGGTCCAGAAGCCATCTTTCCAATAAGTGTTTCACAAAGCACGGAATAAACCAGGCTCTTGATGCCACTTGTTAGACGCTGGCCTATAGATCTAGAGGGGGGGGTGAATAGATCTCACTAAGTTTTTACAGATTTTTCTACAGACTTGAGCGAAAGCGGTTCTGAATCGACTTGCGTCTATTCTGGACCGCTATTGCAAAGGTCGTATGTGTTTCAAAACCAAATAGTAAGTGGAATTGATGGTGAAGTAATATGATAGCTAACCAATACGTTTAACAACTGAAATCCAATTAACTTCTAGATTGACAACTTTGATTTGCAATGCAGTAAGATTGGATTAAGCAAAAACACAAACACTTGGTGATAGGTTCAAATTGATAGTGATTCAAGTTGTGGTGAATTGTGATGTTTGTGCAGAACTTTAATTCACAATTTTAACACTTGAATCGTTGATCAATTTCGCACTTATAACCAATTTTGAACA
Organism: Vicia villosa; assembly: GCF_029867415.1. Classification (NCBI taxonomy): domain Eukaryota; kingdom Viridiplantae; phylum Streptophyta; class Magnoliopsida; order Fabales; family Fabaceae; genus Vicia; species Vicia villosa. The sequence goes on along the minus strand of NW_026704986.1, from coordinate 44,158 downwards.
GAAGGTAAAAGAGAAAGTAAAAGCGACAAGAACACGATATTTGTTTAGGCAGTTCGTCGATCGTCCTCGCTACGACTACGTCTGCCCCCAATTCCAAATTGAAATTGGGTAATCTTTCATTAATGTTGAAAGTAGTATATACAAAGAAGATAACAAAGCGATAAACGATAAACCAATTATGTCGATCCTTTGAATCTTCTTCCCCCTTAATCTTGAGCCAGATCAAGGTTATCCAAGAGCTTCACTTTGATTCCCTTCTGCAGTGTCTTGATTCCTTGAACTCCCCGTTCCTCAATCGTTACACTCAGCCGAATCCTCAATGAACGCCTCTTGATAAAAACCCCCAAGAACCACCCGTCGTGGAGGACAAAACCCGCAGATTTTATTCACCAACAAACCCCACAAACCTTCACCCACTAGGAATCTTCAATTCCGTTCCATGGACGTTATCGAACTCATCACTAACCCGCAACGCAAGAATGATTATGTGTAATTGTGTTGGAGATGATGAAGAACGAAGATGAGAAGCGTTTGTGTATCTTTCAGTCGTTGGTGTTGCTTGAATAATTAACCCTTGCACAATATATATGATGCATAGCAGTTGGAATCAAGAATAACTGAATTTTGGACTTTCTTGATCAGTTAGGTCGACCTCTTGTAGAGGTTAGGTCGACCTAGCAGTGCTTGCTGACTTTTGCTCCCAGTTAGGTCGACCTGTTGAAGGAGTAGGTCGACCAGAATCCTCTTCTGGTGCGTTCTGGGAACATTTTCTCAGATTAGGTCGACCTAGTTGCTATGTAGGTCGACCTAACAGGCTGATATGAAGATTTCTTCATTTTGAGTCGACCTAAATGGTCTGTGAGTCGACCTAGCAGAGGTATATGGATTTTCCTTCATTGTAGGTCGACCTAGGTTGACAGTAGGTCGACCTAACTGCTGATTTTCTGCATTTTTCATGTCCAGCTTGTGTTGAGTCGACTTATATGTATAGTGGATCACCTTGTGCTTTCATGAGTGATCAAATTCCTCCTTGTTGTTTGAATGCTCATTTGAGTTTGCCATAAATCAAAAACTTCTTTGAGTGTACTCTTGTATTCACAGCATTCATTTCCAATCATCTAGTCCTAATTCATAACGGACTTCGATTTCAAAACTTGCATACGCATCGCATTGGAGTTACTTCTCAAAGGGTACAACGTCATCTACGAATATACAAGATCTCGAAATTGGTTAATCAAAGGCGATCATTTCTAATAAAGACTCTGGAATGAGGGAACCACATCTAGGGGGTTCTCCTAAACAAGGGCAAAATTTCAAGGATTACAAGGGTATACGATCAAACATCCTATTAACTAGGGGCATTCATCTTAAGGTTCAATCGACCTGGGTCGCATCTCGAAACAATAACAATCAAGGGCATGTCAAACATGGGAAGAATTCAAACTAAAAGGATAGAGCACTATGGATAACCCTCCATGTCCTGGAAATCAAGGGCACGCCTTTCAATCTAAACATCGAAGCATATGTCAAGGTTATTTCCCGGGGCACTTCCCTCATGACTTGGAGATCATAAGCATCTTTTCCCACTAAACATTGGGGCATTGGATATCAAATCCATAAAGAAAACCTCAAAAGGTTAAAGGTGTGGGGAACTTCAAAGGGTTAATGGTGTGGGGAACTTCAAAAGGTTAAAGGTGTGGAGAACCTCCAAAGCTTAAAGGCTTGGAGTATTTCGAAAAACCAAACTGGGGCAAGGCGCACAACAAAAGAAAAATGCGTTCTCACACTTTACAACATCTTTCTCCTAACTACGATCTTCAAAGTTCACAAGCAGGTATTGGGAAATCACGCTAGCATCCAACAACCTTACAACTTTAACAAGCTATATACGCTTTCGGTTACCAATAACCTAGCATTGGAGCATCATGCAAATATACATAAGTCATGCATTACATACATTGGTTAATACATTACAACATCTAAGTCATCATTCTGGTACTAAACCATACTATCCACCTGCTTCCCGGTAACCTTACCGATGACAGTAACCTTACTGTTGGTTTATTTCCAATCACCTGATTGATGCTTCCGGTAACCTTACCGATGACAATAACCTTACTGTTGGTTTATTTCCAATCACCTGATTGATGCTTCCGGTAACCTTACCGATGCCAGTAACCTTACTGAGATATTCTTCCCAATCGCCTAATTGATGCTTTCCGGTAACCTTACCGATGCCAGTAACCTTACTGATGATAGCAACCTTACGGAGATATTCACCCGATCACCTGATTGATGTATCCCGGTAACCTTACCGATGATAGCAACCTTTTTGTTCATTTAACTCATAAACAAACTACGCATATGCATAAGCATAAGCATTACGCAAACATTACCAAGCCGACATAAGCATAGCCGTGGTATAGGTGCAAATATGGTTTAAACAGGTTCAATAAGGAGATAGAATCTTGGGATTGACATCAGCATCAACATACATACATACGCATTAGCATATGCATATCATCTAGTGCATTCACATAATACAAAAGCCCAGTTTCCGACCCTCGAGTCGTAAGTCTCCAACCCTCGTGTTATGACTAGTTTGTTTTCCGACCCTCGAGTCGTGAATGTCCGACCCTCGAGTCGTGAGTTTCTAAACATATCGTTTTCTTTCCGACCCTCAAGTCGCGAGCATCATCTTCATACATCTACAGGATACCGTCAAGGACTTTATGCAGATAAACTTGTTAGCGCTATAGCAAGTGAATCTTTTTCATGCAGGTAAGTTTGCTAGAACTATAGCAAATGATTTCTCTTATGCAGGTAAGCTTGTCCGAACCAGGGCAAGTGATCCAAATGGTGTAGGAGAAATTTGTCCGAGCCAGGGCAAGTGATCCAAATGGTGTAGGTGAAATTTGTCCGAGCCAGGGCAAATGATCCAAATGGTGTAGGTGAAATTTGTCCGAACCAGGGCAAATGATCCAAATGGTGTAGGTGAAATTTGTCCGAACCAGGGCAAATGATCCAAATGGTGTAGGTGAAATTTGTCCGATCCAAGGGCAAGTGATCCAAATGGTGTAGGTGAAATTTGTCCGAGCCAGGGCAAATGATCCAAATGGTGTAGGTGAAATTTGTCCGAACCAGGGCAAATGATCCAAATGGTGTAGGTGAAGTTTGTCCGAACCAGGGCAAATGATCCAAATGGTGTAGGTGAAATTTATCCGAGCCAGGGCAAATGATCCAAATGGTGTAGGTGAAATTTGTACGAACTAGGGAAAATGATCCAAATGGTGTAGGTGAAATTTGTCCGAACTAGGGCAAGTGATCCTAATGGTGCAGGGGAAATTTTTCTGAATCAGGGCAAATGATCCAAATGGTGTAGGTGAACTCGTCCGAACCAGGGCAAGTGATCCTAATGATGTAGGGGAAATTGTCAGAACTCTGACAAGTGACCCTATTGGTGCAGGTGAGTTTGCTAGAGTCATAGCAAGTAATCCTTTTGGGGTTCATAAACTACGAAAGCTTACTAGCGCTATAGCAAGTTAACTATCTTCTTCACAAGAAAACTGCGAGTCATCGCTATTGATAGTTATGTTTACCCATCACGTTAGTCGCTCGGCATTGATCAAAGAGTTTTACGAAAGGTTCTTCAATGGGGTTTATCACGTTAGTCCCTCGGCAGTGATCAAAGGGTTTTACGAAAGGTTCTTCAATGGGGTTTATCACGTTAGTCCCTCGGCAGTGATCTTCTTCAAGATTACAAAAGGTTTCACAAAGGGTTTTACAAAAGGGTTTTTCAAAGGGTTCCTCAATTGGGTTTATCACGTTAGTCCCTCGGCAGTGATCTTCTCCAAAACATCATCAATAACACACAAAGGTTTTATTTTTTCTTCTTTTCCAAAGTTACTAACATACCTCGACTAACATATTTAATAGTCATGCACCATTCAATTGCATACTTCATTCATTCATAACGCATAGACATACATTGCTCTCATTTATTTTTAGAAGCTCACTGCATCATACATCGCATGCATCATAACATTGCATAAAATTCAGGTTGCCTTTTCAGGCCATGCTACAATCAAAGCACCTGGTTCCTTCCAAAAAGCATCTACTTCACATTCAAAAAAGAGGGGTATCTACCTTGGATGGCATCTTTAAGCCCATCTCCCACAAAACTTCTTCCCAACAAATGCAAATTTCAGGGCATTTTCAGTGTTCAATCATCTTCTACCTTTAGACCACGATAGGCAGACGTGCCTATCCGACTCTTCAAGTTTAAGAAGATTGAACAGGGGCAACTGTCATAACCCAAAATTTCCCTGATCATTTCTTTAAGGAAATACCAAATTTGGAGCCGTGGGGTTTAACATTCATATTGTTAAACTCATTCTCTAATAAACTGGTCAAAATGGGGGAACAATCAGCAAATATTTTGGGACTCAAACAGTTGGTCCAATTATCTTATCATAAGGATTTTATCATATTATAAATTGGTTTCACTATTTAATTCTTGTATTTTGCACTTTTATTGAATTTTTATTTGTAATCTTATTTTTGATTATTAGTATTATTGTGTTTTACTAACTATTAATATATATTAGACTTATTTTTGGGATTAATAATAGTTTTATTAGAATTAGTATTCTATTTTTATTTCAGGGTTAACATTATAATAAAAATATTATCAATTTCAGTTTAACTTATTTTGAGTTATTAGGTTAATTGGGCACTAGCCCCATTAGGAAAGAAAACCTAATTTAAACTAATATAAATAGGACTATTTTTAACAATTAAAGGGGGCCATTCATCTAATCCTAATAACACGTACAGACAAATATTGCAGGTCCACTATCGTACATAATTTGTATAGAAATTGATTCATTGGCAGTGAGAGGGAGTCAAAATTTAACATTCATTCACCAGTTTGTTTCACGTGAATTTCACCATTCTAACCATATTTTGTTTTTTATTAATCACTAACATCTTATAGGGACTGAGAAAATAAAGGAGAATTGGCATGCAGAAAACCTTACACAAATTACAAAAACAGTCGTGAGCCAAGGGAGGGAACAGAGGAATTGTGAGACTGACTCAGGTCAAGCCAAGTGTGGTAATCGATTTATTGAAGCTCCCTGGACGTAACCGAATGAGCACCATTGGTCTGAACGTACACAAACGTATCCTATTGTTTTTTCTCTTTTCGCCTCAAAATTTTTAAAGTCGAATCCGATAGTATACGCATCACAAATCGATTTCGGATATAGGATTGTGTTTAGAATCTTGTTTAAAATCTCCTTGGACCGTTTGATTTTAGCTTTCTTGCAGGTTTTGTGAATTACCATGGCTAGGTTTCACAAGTTATGAAATTGGGATTTTCGGTTACCGATAATTTCTGACCAAATTAATGGTCCCATGGAGTTCGGGATGTTATATATGGTTAATCCGAGTTATTATTTGGTATGTTTTGACACTTATTGGTAGATTTGAATGGTGGAGACATGTAGACATGAAAAGGAACCGTAGCCAAAGGTCCTTATGCTTTTCAGAAAAAATAAACGAAGAAGATGAACAGGGGGGCACGCAGGTTTCGTTTCAAGATATTAAAGGGTTGCGTTTTGTATATATTATTTGGCGTTGGTTTTTTAAACAGCGAAGTCATGAATGGCGCAGTGGCAAAGGTAACATGTTGGAGTCATGACGCGTAGGGGCACGAGATCGATCCCTGCCTCCTGCGTATTATTTTGTTAATTTTTCTGTTGTGTTCTTTTGAATACAGATCCGGTGCCACGCATCCCTGCTTGGCATGATGCACCCGCATCATCATAGCCATCAAATATTAACCAGAGGCAATCCAATGCCCTAGGAGCGCAGGTGTACCATGGAACTTCAAGGAACAGAAGCGCAGGATTTATTCCTAGGTTTATTTAATAATTTTTTTTATATATAATTACATAGTTAAGTTTAATTATGTGATATATATATAATTTAATCTTAAAATTGAATCAATAGTAAAAATTAAATTAGAATTAGGCTAATGACTCAAATTTAGGATTTGTTTTCCTGATTTTTTCGATTATTTCAATTAATTTGTTTAGTCAATTTTAATTGTTAAAAACCCCAAAAATCCTAAAAGTACCAATACATTAGGATTTGCCCAATCCCATTGCCCATTTGGCAAAAACATTAACCCTCAATCAATTTTCTCCTCGATCCGACTATACCTATTAGTCGCATTGACGAGAAATAATTTCAATTATTAATTCATTTATTAATAATTTAACTAATTCTGGTTTAATTCTCTCCTCGCCCCAACTAAATCTATTAGTCGCAATGACGAGAGATAAAATACTAAAACATAAATATTGAAATTCATTATCGTGTAATAATCAAACCTATTGATTATGAGGGACAATGATAAGTTATATAAAATTAAAATATACTTCATTTGCTGCTCGTGACGACTGAATCTATCGGTCAGAATAACCAGCAATACACTATCAAATTCGTTATATATAATGATCAAATCTATTGATCATCGCACCTAACAAAAACACATCAAACCAGGGTTATACGCCCAAATCTAAAACATTCAAAACACTTCAAATCAAACTACGGATTTTCATCCCTTCGATCAGGCAATTCAAAATGCCTTGCGAACCACAAAATTCAAAACTACGATAGGCCATTCAAAAAGCCTTTAAAACAATTTCATAATCAATTTTAAGGCGTACAACCCTGTCCCCGAACTACGTTGACTCTGATTCTCCCTAAGGAGATACGTAGGCACTTGGCAACAAGGCGAGTCCCCTTCCTCAAAATTCTAATCAGGTTCAAATCTTGCCATTTACCCTATATAACTTTCTGTCACCTTTCTTTACGTTAGCCATAAAACTTGACCATTAGATTCAAAGCCATAGGAAAGGGTTGAGGGTGCCTAACACCTTCCCTCGACCTGATTATAATAATCTTACCCCGATCTCTTAACCGCGTTGGGTTTCCTATTCGCCCTGGTAGAATAGGTGGCGACTCTAAATCTTAATTTTTAGGGCAGGTTGCTACACATTGAAAGAAAAGGTTCGAGACCTGATTGATGCAAAAGCTATCACATTCGTACCTGAAGACCAGAATTGAAGTTCTTCTTGACTCAACGGATATTCTAAAGCAATAAATCCATACGGAAAGGATCTCCTCAACATTGGAAATTCCTAATTCCTCATGCATGTTCATGTTTAAGCTTTCTTGCTTTGTTCAATACTGTTTGCATGCAAAACTTGTTTGTTTTTGAACTATAATAATAATGCATTGGATATGTTTGTCTTGAAAAAATCCATTTGCTTTTGCTCTTATATATTTTTTCTATGCTTTTTGTGATACTCAGCTCTTGTTATAAAGCATGATAACTCCGAAGGGAGGATGATGAACATAATACCAATAACCTTAAATGGTATGCTTTTGAGTAGAACCATGTTGATGATGTACAGGCATTGTTTCAAATTCCCAAACACTGGAGATATAAGGGAGATAGACCCTCGTTAACCCCTCTGAGCATTCGAAGTAGGAGTTTTTTTTATATTCAGAAAAAAACCCTCACATTTAACCCAGGGGCAGGGTAGTGTTCAGTTAACTTGGTTGTGCATACAAAATTCATCAGGAGTGTGCACCTAAGGATACAACAATGGTTATCCCTCGCATTAGGAGGACGAAACGTCAAATCCATAACGGTTATTCCTCACCTCAGGAGGTCGAAACACCAAAATTATCCCTCACATCAAGAGGTCGAGACTAACATCAAAACCGTGGTGGTTATCCCTCACATCAGGAGGCTAAAAGATGACAATACCACAATGGTAATTTCTCATCAATCAAGGACTCAGGCAGTCACAATCACTTCCAACAAATTCAAGATTCAGGATCACACGACTTGTTCAAAAGAAAAGAATGAATCAAAAAGAAAAGAAAAAAGAAAGAAAGTCCGCTAAGTCAACAGATTGAAAGCATGTGACTTAGGAAAAAGTTAGGGCATCCCGCTGGACATCCAAATCAAAATGCAAAAGAATTTGTCCAGGCAAAAGTTAGGGAAAAAAACAAAGCAAAAGCGAAAAAAAGGATTACAAAACAAGAATCCTTATCAAAAGAACAAAGTCGTGTGATCAGACACCAAAAACGAAAGGTAAAAGTGACTGCCATGTCCAAACGCCTCATTGATTCCTCAATCATCTCAAACTCCTCTTGAAGGATGAATGCTTGCATTGAGTTTACTGAACATAGGATTGGAGAACATCACGAAGGGGGTGGGCACCAAATAATTTTGAGCCTAAAATCCTTTTTTCTAAAAAACCGCGAACATGGCCAAGTTGCAACCCTTAAAAGTCCTAATTGAAGCAAGGTTAATTCGAAAACATACTATACACGAGAATACGGTAAGCTGACTCCTAGGAGATCCGCTAATTACTTGAGTTGGTATCACACCATCTTTCTTTCACAAAAAAATCGATGTTACGACATCTTTTCAAAAAAAGTTTCTTTAAACTTCAAGACAAGCATACTCTTTGCATTAGAATTATATTTCTCATAATAAACATTCTTTGCATATGAACAAATGATTGACATCAGGAAAGTTTCCATCATGAACTTCAGATGAAAAGTTTTATCCTCCCGAAGGACAAGTTGTCTTCAGAACTCCGTTGAGTTGAAGCAAGAATATCTCAAAGTTCGATCACCCTTAGGGGAACGAAAGCGTTTGAGTACTTTGTCGAGTAAGTTTTAAATCAATCTGAAGCAATCAGGTCAAGATTCGAAGAATATCTTAAAATGCTAAGCAATCAGGGGCATTCACCCAAGCATAGCCAAACCTACCTACAATACAAGTCAGGCAGGGGCATGGTGCCAAAATTCAGGATACTGGGGCAAGTTGGTTTGATAGGCACAAATATCAGAAGGTCCTTACGAGACTAATCTCTTCAAAGTCCTTAAAGGCTTGGAGAAAGACACTATACATTGGCATTTTATCCTCATCAGGAGGTGTTCAATTTAAAGTTCAGGCGTGAGCTAAACAACTTATGAACTTGAGAACCATCGGGGTCGTCATCCTCAATGGTCTGAAGCTGAAAGTCCAATCTTTAGTGACATCTCTTTGCATTTCAGTGCAATTTTCAAATCCCTTCAAGAGGTTGCAACCGTTGATTATTGGTATCCCTCAACCAGAGTCCTACCATGTGGACACCGAATTTCTTTTGATTCATTTCCAACCCTCGTGTTGTGAGTCCTTTGCTTTCCAACCCTCGAGTCGTGAGTTTCCAACCCTCGTGTTGTGAGTCCTTTGCTTTCCGACCCTCGAGTCGTGAGTTTCCAACCCTCGTGTTGTGAGTTCTTTGCTTTCCGACCCTCGAGTCGTGAGATTCTAACCCTCGTGTTGTGAGTCTTTTGCTTTCCGACCCTCGAGTCGTGAGTTTCCGACCCTCGAGTCGTGAGTTTCCAACCCTTGTGTTGTGAGTCTTTTGCTTTCCGACCCCGAGTCGTGAGTTTCTGACCCTCGAGTCGTGAGTTTGATTCCTTTCCGACCCTCGAGTCGTGAGTCTATCTCCTTTCCGACCCTCGAGTCGTGAGTTTATCTCCTTTCCGACCCTCATGTCGTGATTTTATCTCCTTTCTGACCCTCGTGTCGTGAGTTTGTCTCCTTTCCAACCCTCGAGTCGTTAGTTTCCAACCTTCGTGTTGTGATTCCTTTCCTTTCCGATCCTCGTGTCGTGAGTTTATCTCCTTTCCGACCCTCGAGTCGTGAGTTTATCTCCTTTCCGACCCTCGTGTCGTGAGTTTATCTCCTTTCCTACCCTCGTGTCGTGAGTCTATCTCCTTTTCGACCCTCGAGTCGTGAGTTTCCAACCCCCGTGTTGTGAGTTCTTTGCTTTCCGACCCTCGAGTCGTGAGTTTCCAACCCTCGTGTTGTGAGTTCTTTGCTTTCCGACCCTCGAGTCGTGAGTTTCCAACCCTCGTGTTGTGAGTTCTTTGCTTTCTGACCCTCGAGTCGTGAGTTTCTAACCTTCGTGTCGTGAGTCTATCTCCTTTCCGACCCTCGAGTCGTGAGTTTATCTCCTTTCCGACCCTCGAGTCGTGAGTTTATCTCCTTTCCAACCCTCGTGTCGTTGAGTTTATCTCCTTTCTGACCCTCGTGTCGTGAGTCTATCTCCTTTCCGACCCTCGTTTCCAACAATTGTGGAAGATTGTCATATACACCCCAATGTGTTTGTAAGCCCATTACTTGTTGACATCCTTACAATCAATACGAATATGCAGAAACACTATGAAAGCCAATGTCTGTTTGGTCCCTTTGAAGTCAACACTTGCTTCCCCCCTTAAGCCCACATCCTGGTGGCATTCTCTTTGACAGTGCATGTTTGATGCTCAGGCCGATACTTGTTTGGCGTTCTAATCACTGCTTGCTTGCCAATTCGTGAATCTATTGCTTGTTTGGAAAGTTTCAAGCTCAGATGTATAAAATTTTGTTTGCTCTTGCATTTTCCCATTATGGGTGAGCATTATCGTTCTCTGCCATGTGAGGAGATCTTGTGAAAGATGTCATGCTATATCCTGGGGCATTTTCATCTATTTATCTCGCAGGTACATATTTTGAGCACATCGTGTCAGCGCGTTGGCGGATCTAGCCAAGTGAGAGATCCTCATTCCCCAACTAAGTGCATCCAGATGAGGTTTTCTTTGTTCCAAGATTCTCATCTCCTCAACAAAGCGCATCTCAATGCAATTTTCGTGCTTCAAAAGTCTTATTTCCCAGTGGAATGCCTTCTCCCCAGTAGAATCATGATTGAATGGTATCTGATTCTCCAGCGAGCTCTTAATGAGGTTCCTTGCCCGAGTTTCTCACTTTCCCCAGTAGAGTGTTTCTCTCCCCAACTGATTGACCTGTTTTCCCCATGAGAGTCATCTTATTCCCCAGTGGAGTTATCTTAACAAGAGGTTCCTATGCCAGGTTCCTTATCCCCAGCGGATCTCTCATCTCCTCAGCGGATTGGTGTGTAGAAGTATTCATATTCCCCACTGGGTCTCTCCTCAGTAGAGATTCACATGCATCCTCCGCAGGATCTATTCTCGTCAAAGACTTCCCCAGCGGAAATACAAGCAAACTGGTCACTCCTCATCAGAGTTGTTACCATGGCTTGCCCTTATCTCCACCTCCTCAGAGCGTCGAGAATTTGCTTCTCCTGTGAAGTTTCCAGAGTATTCCCTAAGTAGGATTTATTCCCCAACCAGAGCTCGCATCTAGATTTGATTATTTCCAGCAGATTTCTGATCCGTTTTTTCCAGCTCATTGTTGTGACTTCTGGTCACTCGTCTTGTCCTCCCCGCATAGTTCTATACTCTCTATAGGACTGCTTCAACAATTCAGTGCTCCTCCGCTGTCTCCCTAAGCAACGTTCGAATCAGGCATCATTCGCATTGCATTTTCTAAGCGTATAGCGCCTTCCCTCTCGGGAGCGTTATTCCATATACATTCATACATGCATCATGCATAAATCATGTCATATCTGTTTCTTTCTGCAGGAAAGTTATCCAGATTCAAATGCCTCCCAGAGAGCAACTCGCCTAATCATTACAGGCTCTCATCCTGATGTTTAAATCAGAAGAAGTTTGTCTCCCTCTCCCTGAAATTGTCAGATTAGATGAAGGCTCACTTATTCTCGATGCCCAGATCAACTGAGGTTTTTTCTCCCTGGTGGTGGGGTGGTACATTCCTTCTTTTTACAAGATGGGGTCTTCTGTTGATCAAGAGCGCAACTTTTCGATTTCATTCTAGTATTCAATCTCCTTCCACCTTAACGGTTTGAAACTTTCATTTCTCGCTCGTCAGGTTCAAGAAGTTTGAAAAGGGGCAGCTATTGCACCCTAAAATTTCCCCTCTTTATTCAAGCTATAAGTTAATAATGACGTTTATTTCGTCATTCAAAAGTTGAAGAAAAATTAATAAAAAGTTCTTGAGATTTTAAGGAAGTGCGACGTGAAAAATGGTTTAAACAGTGGAAATACGAAGAAATTCATAAGTCCTACCTTGAAGGTGATGTGAGCTGAATTCTCGCGTAATCCCGACTGTTTCGACGATATATACAACTTTCGTGTTTGGCTCGGAGGCCAGTTCTTTGAGGAAGGTTGTCAGATTTGCAAATTATTCAAGATTTCACAGTGAAAAATGGTGCTGAATGTAAGGTTTCAAAGCTCAGAAAATTCATATCTCATAGTCTGCTCGTCGGATTCGCTCAAAAATTTAACTGGAGCTTCGTGTCATCATTACCGAGATTTCATATGTTCGGACCGAAGACCAATTATGCACTGAAAATTCCCAGCATTTTGAAGATTGTCGTGATCTTTCGGTAAAAAGTGTGTTTTCGGGTATGTCGCACGAAGTTTGAAAATTCATAACTTCTTCGATTTTTATCGTATGAAGTCCATTCCAGCGGAATTCTCTCGGAAATTTCGCTAGCTTCGATTCTTCATCACACATGCCTGTTCAGATCTTGAGCCGAAGATAGGGTTTTATCGAGTTCTTTGAGCGGTACTCACAAAATTCTGCACAGTCGCGCCAGATGAATCAGCGTTGCTCGTCATTCAAACGCGTGTAATTTCTTCATCGCTTATCGGATTGAGATGATTCTCACGGCAACGAGTCACGAATTTGGTCATCTTCACATTGGCATTAGTTTCGTTCCGGAATTCAGAGCCGAACCGAGTTTCCTTAAAAACGAGCCAAAATAAGACGCGCCGAGGGCAATTTGGACATTTCGCGTTGACAATATATAAACTTTTTGCTCTTCACAAATCAAGGGAGAAAATCTCATAATTTCATTTCACCAAAAGATAAAAAACACTTTCTCTCAATTCTCTCTCAATTCTCTTGGATCAAAACCACAAATTCTATAAAACTTTCATCAATACTCATCAATTTTCTTCAAGAATCAAGAACAACATGGATTGAAGATCAAGGTTTCAAGTTCGAATCTCTCCTTCCTCTTCTTGATCTTGCGCGCCATTCTCCTCTTCCCTTGGGATTTGCTTTTAGACTTCGCTTTTGTGTTCGCATTCATGTCGTGTTCGCGCGTCTGTGGACCTCCGATTTTTTTTAATACCGGGCCATACCTCTGATCTGTAGAGATACGTGAACTGACTCTTTTTTGTCGCTTAATTCTTTCGCATTTTTGAAAATTCACAGAGTCGCCACCGACCTTTTATTTTATCCAATTAAGGAAAGGTTTATAAAAGAAACAGAAAAAAGACCTTTAAGAAATTCTGGGTAAGGGGGTAGGTTATACAAAGGGAAGGTGTTAGCACCCTTTGTATCCATGGTTATCCATGGGCTCTTAAGTTTGCTTAGCTCACTTGTTTTTCGATGACTTTTCAATTGCTCTGAAATTGCTCATATGTGGTTTCAAATACCTTTGTAATTTGAATTTTGTAATGATCCGTGTGTGGATGTATACAAAATGCTTGTTTATCTTTCGAAAGATGTTTTGAAAAGAACGTTAACTTTGTAATAATCCGTGTTTGGATGTATACAAAGTATTGTCTTTTTTGAAAGTTTTGAAAAATCAACAGTGTATGAGAATTTTGTTTGTTTTGATTTGAGCAAGCAAACTAGGAGGTCTACCCTGAGTTGTAAGGTCTTTATCCCATTTCCTTTAAAAATCTATCCTTTCATCGGATATAAAAGCAAGGTTCGATTTTGTACTCAAAACAGTGGAATTCTGACTTTGATTTTGAAAAGAATGAGAAGGATTACCTGAAGAGGTGCAAGTGTGATTGTGATTGGATTCAGATATTTATCTTTGAAGTTAGTGATCTAACGGTTCAATTTTATCTTTGACATACACGCAGTTTATATGTATGCTGGAAAGTAAAATGCGGAAATGTAAAGTGCGGAAAGTAAATCTACGCTATTACATCGATTTTGCAGGAAACGTAAACTAGCCTATTTACATGAATTTGACATCCTATACATTTATCTAGGAATTTAAATTGCAAGAAAATAAAAGGCATGTTTTTTGGATTTTTATGATTGATTTTAATTATAATTAATGCATGATTAATTAAATTAAAATGAAGAAAAAAGATGAAAATAGATTTAAACCTAGAAATTAAGTTTAAAATATGTACAAAATATTTGTTAATTAATTTTAAAACAAAACTAATTTTTTTTGGAATTTTTGGAATTGATTTGAAATTGATTTAAGCTAATTAAAACATAATTATGCAAATAATTATACAAATAATTAAAACTTAAAGATAAAATTATTCAAAATATGTACAAAATTAGTTTATAATATATAAACAATATTTAACACAAAGAACAATTTTTTTTATGATTTTTTGATTGGTTAAAATAATTAAAAAGCAAATATATAAATATATACTAATTAATTATGCAAAAATATTAAAATTTTGAAGAAAATAAAATATTTTTATTTCAGAAAATAATATATTATTTTAGAAGTCTAAAAATATTTTTTGTGTATTTTTTGGATTTTTAAAACTATTTTTAATTAATTTAACAAAGAAATTAAAATAAAATAGAAAATAAAATAGAAAATAAAGGATACTGATCCTGTGTGGTAATTTGTGAGGGAGCATGGTGTGCACGCGTGATCTGGATCATTGGATGATTCATTAAATGAAATCAGAGGTACATAAATTGAGGCACGTGGTAGAAGATACACCTGCAATGCACAGAATCAGAGAGAATTTAAAAAAACACGCGCGCGCTTCTGAACCAATGAGGAGGAGACACCTCATCGTCTTCAACCTTCAGACAAGGGTTTTTACAGCGCTTTTATGAAACAAGCGCTGTAGTTGATGAACCTCAAACCTGCAAAATAGCGAATAGGGGTAAACGCATAAATAAGTTTGGCGCGACCTATCAGTTTGATTCGTTTGATCCATGCGAGTTCAATGGTGCCAATTAGAACCTCTAATTTTGCCTATTTCAGAAAGCCCTAATTTTGAGTTGAAGAACCCTAAAATGGTATATGCTACAAACAGCCATTAAAATCCAATTGAAGCTCCAGAAACGACCAGAGCTTCAAACCAAACACAATTATGCATCTACATCTTGTTAAATATGTGTGAGTTATGAGATATAAGTTGATTTTAGTTTGAACAAACCGTGGCTTATATAGCTCGATTCAATGAAGTTTAGGACTTGGAAATGATTGGAATTGTTTCAGTGTAGCTCAGAGATGATGTTTGAATGTTTATTTTATATTGAAATGGACTGAAACTTAAAATTCGAATTTCAAGTTTCTTTGAAAATTACAAGTGGTTACAAGTATGCAATATGATCAAGGATGCTTCTGAACTCGTGTCCCCTTGTTTGCTGAACTATGATAGCTTATTTATAAGCTATGTGTGCTTAGAATTGAAGCTAACTTGCAGCTAGTTGCCTTTGTTGAAAACTTGGTTTTTAAATATTAAAAACCTTGAATTTTTGACCAAGTCTTGACTCCATTCAATGCTCTTGCCTTGTGCACCAATCCTCTGCAGAAAATTGAAGGTTCTTTGATGAGTCATGCTTGAATTGTAAGCTACCATTTATCCATGCATTTTCCTTTTAATTTTAATCTTAAAGTAAGATAAAATCATGCAAAAATGGATAAAAAAAGGCATGGGCTTAGTCTTGGTCGTGGGAGGCCCATAGTAACATGGAAATGATGTTTGAATGCTGAAAACTTGGCCCCATTTGGAAAAAATGCATTTTTGAACAATGTTGATTTCATGTATTTTCCCAAAATTTAGCCAACTTCAACAAGGTGTAAATCCTTCAATTTTTGTCATATGAAGGAGATCTTGCACTTTTTGGAAACCTCAAAGAGTCCTCTAACCAATGTCTTTGGTCTCATGTCAAAATGATTTTTGAAGCTCCTTGTGTGTCCTTTTGAAAAAAGTGTCTTTTTGTTGACTTTGAAAATGACCTGTAATGTCTTTGATTATATTTTTCAAATGGTGAATCCAATGACCATGGGATCAATGGCATTTGAAAGATAATTGAATTTCCTTCAAAACAAGCTTTGGTTTGAATTTTTTGGATGAAGGATGAGAGAGTTATGATCAGTCAAAGTTGAGTTGACTTTTCAGGCAAAAACCCTAATTTTGAATCTTAGGGTTTTGTTGATTTTTGATCTTTCCTTGATGAATTATGATCATCCAATGATCAAATGATGAATCCTTTGACAAAATATGGACTTTGACAAAAAATTTCATTTTTGACTGTCTGTTGACTTTTTGGTCAAACGGGTCGTCTGTTGACTGTTTGAGCTGCTGACGGTGCGTCTGAGTGAATTGAAGTTTGAAAATTTGTATGATGGTACTTTGAGATATATGGATGTGTATGAAATCCATTTGAGCTCTCAAAAACTTGTTGCTCCTGTAAAAACAAGAAAAACCCTGATTAGGGACTGTTTGTGTAGGAGACAGTTAAGCGTACCTGATTTTTGTGCAGTGCTGAGTTTCTGCTAATCGCGTGATATTCAGAAGACTTCTAACACAAAAATCTTGGAAATTTGAATTGTGAAAGATTGATTTGATTGATGGTACAAAACACTGAGAATTGTACTGCCAGCAGTTTGGCTGTCAACTGACTGTCCAGGTATTGATGCAGCAGTTAGAGTGAAAAATCAACAGTCAAAGTTAATTTTCTTTTTTGTTGTTTTTTTTTGTTTTTGCTTTATGTGGAGAATGAAAGTTTATTTACATGACTTGTTAGAAAAACACAGACATAATAAATAACTAATATTTACGGTATGCGGGCAAAATTACCGATAATAACCCTGAAAATCATTTAATGCACAGAAATAGGAATATTTGACTGGCAGAAAACACTCAAAATATTATCTTAGTAACTAAGCAATATTATGACAAATAGTACAACATTTAATACTGACAGTACAAATATTACATACTATATTGAACAGTACGACGAATAAACGGTACATTTAAGAAATAAGAAATACGGCAAATTTTAAGAATGACGATTAATGACCCATGCTATGAACAATAACATGTAGATGATTGGGAGCATAACCATTGCAGGTCCACACTCCTCAGGACTGTGCAGGCAGAAGAAAGTCATGATCACCGTAGCAATGGTGATGACTGTAAGAAACAGTGTCTCTATCCACTTTGCCATTCTTGTTAGGGAAGAAGAGAAAATAGATATGAGATAGGAATTTGAAAGATGAGTTGGAATTTGATGTGAGATTTTATGAAAGAAAATGAGAGGTATTTATAGAATGGAAAGAAGGAAAGAGACGTTGGGGAATGATGTGATTCCGTACAAAAGGAAAATTTGAGTGGAAGTAAGATTTGAAAGAAAGTGTATGATAGTGTTGGAAAAAGAGAGATTTGATTTTTTGAAAAAGAGATTTGAAAAGATTTTTGCAAATAATGGAATATAGTACAAAAATTAGTGGGAAACAAAAGATAATAATAATCTACTTGTTACCAGTACAGTCTGAGTTTCCTGATTCTGCGCCTGCAAAAAGATTTAACTCTGTACCAATTGTGTCAGTACCATTTATCTGTAAATAAATAAATAGCATGTGTGAAGTAATAAACAGTATTTGGCGTTTGCGTAAGAATAAATTCAACTGCAAGCCAAATTACTGTATAAGAAAAATTCTAAAAACTAAGTATTTCATATGTCAGGATATTTGTTGAAATAAAAATCCATGATTATATGAGACTCTTAATTTTCATATTGGAGTTTTCTTGAAAAATATGTGGGCAAATTTTGGGGTATAACAAAGTGTTATACTTCATTTATAGGCAAAGAAGCACTTAAAAACTAAGCTAAGAAGCAATAAGTGCTTTGTTGAATTTTTGACTTTTTTAATAATATGTAGCTTTGAATTCAAGCAACCATGGCTCCAATTTTCTTCAATCTTCTGCTGTACCAGCTTCTTGGGGCAGAACTTTGAATGTTTCTTGATGACTCATGCTTAAGATCCAAGCTACATATTATCCTTCCATTTCTTTTTTTCAATTTAATCTTAAATGTAATAAAATTAAACCAAAAAAAGAAATAAAATGTTATGGGCCTTTGGTTGATCATGGGAGGCCCTTAGCATTGTTGGAAGCATGTTTGAATCATGGAAACTTGGTCTCTTTTGGAAAAGAAACATTTTTTATCAATGGTGATTTCATGCATTTTTCCAAAAAATGGCCAACTTTAACAAGGCATAAATCCCTCAATTTTTATCATATGAAGGAGTTCTTGTACTTTTTAGAAACCTCGAGATGTCCTCTACAAGCCACTTTGGAAACTTTTTTTCATTTGGAGAAGTTATCTTGATGTTATGGCCTTTGACAAAAAACCATTTCTTGTTGACTTTGAAAATGACCTGTAATGTCTTGGTTCATATTTTCCAAATGGTGAATCTAATGACCATGGGACCAATTGCATTGGAAAGATAATTGAATTTCCTTAAAAATGAGCTTTGGTTTGAATTTTTTGGATGAAGGATGAGAGAGTTATGACCAGTCAAAGTTCAGTTGACTTTTTACGAGAAAACCCTAATTTTGAAACTTAGGGTTTTGTTGATTTTTTATCTTTCCTTGATGAATTATGATCAACCAATGATCAAATGATAAATCTTTTGACAAAATATGGATGTTGACGAAAAATTTCATTTTTGACTGTCTGTTGACTTTTTGGTCAAACGGGTCGTCTGTTGACTATTTGAGCTGCTGACTGTGCGTCTGAGCGAATTGAAGTTTGAAAATTTGTATGGTGGTACTTTGAGATATATGGAGGTCCATGAAATCCATTTGAGGTCTCAAAAACTTGTTCTCCTGAAAAAACAAGAAACCCTAGTTAGGGACTGTTCGTGTAGGAGACAGTTAAACGTACCTGATTTTTGTGCAGTGCTGAGCCTCTGCTAATCATGTGATGTTCAGAAGACTTCTAGAACAAAAATCTTGGGATTTTGAAATGCAAAAGGTTGATTTGATTGATGGTACAAAACACGGAGAATTGCACTGTCAGCGGGTTTGACTGTCAACTGCCCGTTCAGGTATTAATGTAGCAGTTAAAGTGAAAATTCAACGGTCAAAGTTAATTTATTTTTTTTTGTTGTTTTTGATTGTGTTAATGGTGAAAATTTATTTACATGAGTTGTTAGAAAAACACAGACATAATAAATAAATAATATATACTGTATGCGAGCGAAATTACCGATAATAACCCTGAAAAACATTTAATGCACAGAAGAATAAATATTTAACTGGCAGAAAACACACAAAATATTATCTTAATAATTAAACAACAGTACGACAAATAGTACGACTTTTAATACTGACAGTACAAACATTACATAATATAATGAACAGTACGACGAATAAACGGTACGTTATTTGAAAACAAAAGATACGACAAACTTTAAGAATGACGATTAATAACCCATGCTATAAATAATAACATATAGATGATTGGGAGTGTAAACAACCCAGGTCCGCATTTTTCAGGACTATGCAGACAGAAAAAGGACATGATTACCACCACGACGGTGATGACCATAAGAAAACACGTATCCATCCGCTTCGCCATTCTTGCCGGGGAAGAAGAGAGAATGAATATGAAGTAGAAATTTGAGAGATGATGTGAGATTTTATGGAAAAAATGAGATGTATTTATAGAGTGAAAAGAAGGATAGAGACGTTGGGGAATGAAGTGATTCCGTACAAAAAAGGAAAATTTGAGTGGTAGTAGGATTTGAAAGAAAGTGTATGGTAGGGTTTGAAAAAAGAGATGTATAGAATAAAGTTAGGATTTGAAAGAAAGAGATTTGAAAAGAAAGGAAAAGATTTTTGAAAATAATAGAATATAGTACAAAAATTAGTGGGAAACAAAAACTAATAATAATTTACTTGCTACCAGTACAGTCTGAATCCCCGGACTCTGCGCCTGCAAAAAGATTTAATTCCGTACCAATTGCGTCAGTACTATTTATCTGCAAATAAATCTCAAATAAACAGCGTGTGTGAAATGATAAACAGTAATTGGCGTTTGCGTAAGAATAAATTCAACAGTGAACCAAAATACCGTATAAGAAAAATTCTAAAAACCGAGTATTCATAAAATCAGGATATTTATGAAATAAAATCCAAGATTATATGAAACTCTCAATTTTTAGACAGAAGTCTGTTGAAAAAAGATGCGGGCAAATTTTGGGGTATAACACTCATACTTTTCACCTTCCAATGGGTGAATGTACCGTCACTCTAGAGGACGTGTACATGTTATTGGGTCTCAACACAAATGGAAAAGCTTTGTTTGGAAATGTCCAACTACCAAACGCTCTATGCGTCGAATTGTTGGGTGTAGATTTAATAGAGGGTGAGGGGCGACAAAGAGGTAGGGGCCAAGGTATATAGCTTGCTGGCCTTCAACAAGCTTATGTTGACCTTCAGTTGAATCAGTTTTCTAGCGAAGAAAGTAAACTACAAAAAACTAGAATGTATATTATGTTGTTATTTGGTAGGTTTCTATTTCCCGAAGGCACGGGGAATAGTGTTAATTTTATGTACTTGTGTCTACTTGAGGACATTGATGCAATTAAGACGTATAGTTGGGGTTCGGCGGTGTTGGCATACCTCTATAGCTCCTTGTGCAAATGTGCAAAAAAGGATAGTTGTACATTTAATGGATGTGCATTCTTGCTACAAGCATGGAGATGGTGGAGAATGCCGGTATTAGCCCCTGAAAATCCGCACATGTACGTCTTCCCTTACGCGTCAAGGTAACTTGATGATCTTATTTTAATTAGTGCATTTTTTCTATTATTAATTGTAACTATATTGATTTTTATTTTTGAATGTGTTTAGGTTTAATGCAACCGGGTTGGATTACACCAATACGCTTGTAAACAAAATCATTTTTTACCGCCAAATTTTGGATCGACTTCGACCCCAAGATGTAATACCACTAAAAATTTCCATCTTCTAAATATATTTGTAAAATAAACTATCTTCTATAATTTGAAATTAATATTTTTTTCGTTGCAGTTTATTTGGAGACCTTACTTGGAATTGGACCACGTACCCGACCCTAAAGAGGCGGCTGTTTGGACGGCAAAATCACCCATCATACGGTTCACCACTGTGGAGATGCACCAAAGTGACCGTGTGAAGCTCCAATTCGGCATGCATCAAGGTATCCCTGACCCCCCTGAGCCTGACTCTTTGGGACGTTGGCATCTGCAAAAGGTTAGCGAACAGTGGTACGTAGAAAATTGGAAGACGTTTGCTAAAGAGCAGCGTAAAATATGGGCTCTTCGTTCCACCACTGTTCTACAATTTCCTGTGGCGCCGGAAGAAATGAAACCAACGGCTGAATATGTCAACTGGTACAGATCGATCACAAATCCCGAAATGTTTGTGTCTGCCCCTTTCTATTTGGCAGACCCGCGAGCACAACAACCATATTTTGGAGGACAACAACAACAACCACATATTTTCCAACAACAACAACAACAACAACAACAAAATTTCCAGCAAGAACAACCACCACCATATTTCCAACATCATCAACCACCACCAAATTTCTAACAACAAAATTACTCACCACAACAACAACAACAACAACAAAATTACCACCAACAACCAATAAACCAACAAACACCTATTTACCAACAACAACAACAACAATCCCAACAATACCACCACCAACAACCATTCCAAACTCAACCACAAACTCAACCCCACCACCTACACTTCCAAGAACTCCATGTGGGGAGCTCTTCCAGATCACACTTCCAAGAACTCCATGCAGGAAGCTCTTCCAGATGACCACCACTTACCCCCGACATAGGCATACAAGAAGAATACCCGCCATACAACACATTCGACCAACCAACATCACAATACCCCAACCAACCATTGAACTTCAATACACCACCACAACCAATCTATTTTAACCAAACCGAATCCGCCACCAACTTCTAAAGACCAAACTTCGAGGCCGCACCCACTAGGAGAAATTTCAACCCACCTAGACAAAGCTTTGACGGCGCCGCGGGCACCTGCCTTTCCTATAGCGGGAATTCTAGAGGTCAAGGACGGCTCACAGATTCTGTAGACCCGGAATGCATTGAGGGGCCGTCGACTCAAACCCAAGAGCAACCAAATAGAGGGGGCGTCGCAGGAATAGGGGAGCACTACCAAGTCGTGACCCTTCTACACGACTTATTAGACAACCTGATTGCGGATCGTACCATGGTCCACGTGGCGCTCAATAGAAATTTTATTATTATCGTTAATGTATTTTGTGTTGTTTTTAATTTTAATGTACTTTTTTAATTATGATTAATGGCTAATGTATTTCGTAATTTTTAATTTATTGATATTATTTTTCCAAACTAAAAAAATTATAAAAAAAAAACAGCTAAAAAAATTGAAAAAAAAAAAATAAGGGGGGTGTTGTCGCCAGGGGGTGGCGACAACACCTGTTTTTTGAACGCATGCGCCAGGCCCATTGGCGACAACTGTATGGGCTTAGTGTTGTCGCCACCCCCTGACGACAACGTGTTATTTTTAAAAATAAAAAAAGACATTATTGTAATTTTTTTGAAAAAACTTGTCATTTTTGAAAAAAAATTTAAAAAAATGATTATTCAAAAAAGAAATTCGACTATGGTTTATATTTCTAAACAAAGGCAATACTTTCCACCCTTTTAATATATGATACGCTAAAGAAAAAAAAATATTATAAAAACAGAATTTATGAATCTAAAGGTGAAAAGTTAAAAGGCTGAATTGCATTAGAAAATTATTAATTTCTAGTAGTATTTCCATAAATTTTAAATTATTAATATTAAAAAATTACATTAGAAAAATAATAAAAAATGTTGGTAGTTGAAAAATAAGATAAGTGACTCTATTTACGACCTTTAATTAATACTTTAAAATATTTATGTTATATAAAGGTAAAATAAAATATAAAAAACAGTTACACCAAAAAAGTTTTCCTTTATATATTTATTAAATAAAGGTAAATAAAAAAGAAAAAAAAAAGGTTGCACCAAAAAAAATGTTCCTTTATATATATATATATATATATATATATATATATATATATATATATATATATATATATATATATATATATATATATATATATATATATATATATATATATATATATATATATATATATATATATATATATATATATATATATATATATATATAGATTTATTCCATTTACAATATTTAATTATTATTTTTAAAATATTCGAAATAAATAAAGGATAAAATAGGAAAGTAAAGACTACATAAATAAAATCCTTTAAATATTACTATAGATTTGAAAATAACATAACTGACTTCCATTTACTATCTTTAATTATTATTTTTAAAATATTTATAATAATAAATAAAAATAAAATAGGAAAGAAAAACAGTCTACCAAAAAAAATTGTTCTCTTATACATATTTGGACAAAATTGCAAACATAATAGAGTATATTAAAAAAGATTTTTCTTTTCTTTATATACTACTATATTGTTATATATATATATATATATATATATATATATATATATATATATATATATATATATATATATATATATATATATATATATATATATATATATATATATATATATATATATTTGGCATTAAAAAAATTTTAAAATGCGGCAGTTGTAAAATACTTAGGCTGTGTTGTTTTCATAAATCCTATTATAAATAGGGATGACAACGGGTCGGGTGTGGGTGCGGGTTTCACACTACCCAAACTCGCATTCGAACCCGAACCCTAACATACATACATACATACATACATACATACATACATACATACATACATACATACATACATACATACATACATACATACATACATACATACATACATACATACATACATACATACATACATACATACATACATACATACATACATACATACATACATACATACATACATACATACATACATACATACATACATACATACATACATACATACATACATACATACATACATACATACATACATACATATATATATATATATATAAATATAAGCGGGTATGACTTTCGGGTTTCGGGTGCGGGTTTTATACTTCTCAAACTCGCACGCGAACCCAAACTCAGTCAACTCGGATTTTCACCCGTTGACTCGGGTTCGGATGCGGGTGGACTCCACGGGTTTGGGCCTGTTTGTCATCCCTACCTATAAAGTCTGTTTCCGTTTCGCAAAACCCAACCAATCATTTTCACTTAGGACATTCGTCAACCACCATGAGCTCCCTGCCAAACAACAATTCCTCCTCCGTCAACCGCATCGACACTTATGTTCCTTCGCCATCTAATGGGAAGCCTTCAGGCTCATGTTTCTGACAATCATGTTATCGATGTTGATTTCATTTCCGACGACGAAGAAAAGCTAGAATACGAAAATGAAGAAGACAAGCCCCATCCCTACCAAGACGAGGGACTACGTGCAATCTACGAAGAAAAATCTTAGATTGAAGCTGAAGTCATTCACCAGATCCTCAATAGAAAAGCGCATACCTTGAGGCATAATTCTGGTGAAACAGTTATGTTTCGTGAAAGTAGCATTGCAGTTGGGTTTCATTTGGACAAAGAAGAAGGGGGTATATTGTGTGGGGCGTCCTCCTACACCGCCTCGAGTAGATGCAGCGGTTGATAAGGGTTTGAAGAACTTCTTTAATGGGGCTGACAATTCCGCCCCTATTAGGATTCTTCATCGCAATCTCAATATTGCTTATGCTGCTCCCAGGTAATCAATTTCATTGCTATCTTGTAAATTTTGTTTATCTATTTCAGTTAGATTATTTTGGTGTGTTAACGGATGCTTATTGTTAGATGAAGATCGGTCTACTTGTATTTTAAATTCTTCAAATATATTTTAAATTTAAAATACAATTTGGAACGGAGTCATCCGATCTTCATCCAATAATTTAAATCTGCAGCTATTGAAATTATGATTGTATAGAATTGAAGATGTTTTTATTCTTGTCGGAAACCATGAACTCTGGTAATTTAATGAATTCAACATGTCTCACGAGTTAAGATTATACTTTGAATTTGGTTTGTTGATATGGGAATGTGGGTCAATTAATGTTCATTCATTAGTCCCAATTTACTAATGGTAATTATTGCACTGCAACTTTTTTCAACTATAGCAAATTTAAGACATTGATCTGCTCTAGTCAGTTTCATATAGACTCTACTAACTATTCATTTATATTTTATTAAAAATCAGTGACCTCGGACACTATTTAAGAATACTAAATAAATAAAATATTTTTTATAAAAGTTAATATTTTAATTTTCAATACATTTTCAATATATTGAACACATATTTTTTAAAAAACTTACTATTTTAATTATTTAAAGAGTGTCCCAAGAGTACTGATTAGAATTTCCCTTTAGTAAATCATGGATTTTTTTTGTCAATCATTATATTGTGATTTATTATGTTAGAAATGTTTTATTTGCTTTTAACTTTTGAGCATTTCTGTTGTCTGCTTTATTGCATCAAATGCAACTTTACCAGTGACATTACTAGAAATACACGTATTACCTGCGGAATTTCCTGCGGAAAATATTCCGCAGGTATTCCTGCGGATTTTCCTGGGATTTTATTAAATAAAATTAATTTCCTGCGGATCTAAAAGTGGCAGCAAATTCTGCAGAAATACCTGCGAATTTTGCTGCGGAATATATATTTGAAACAAAATATTTACATAAATTATAAAATCCGCAGGAAAATTCGCAGGAAACTTTCCTGCGGATTTTCCTGCGAATATTTACTTTATAATAAAAACAAACTGTAATAAAAATTCCGCAGGTAAATTTCCTGCGAAATTACCTGCGATTTTGACATATTTCAATATTTAAATTTATTAAAAAAATTAATAATTTTTTTTCTATTTTATTAATTATTTTTATGGTTTTTTTATTTAGTTTAATTTTAATTTTTAATTCTAATTTTTATGGTATATTAGAAAAAGTAATTTTTGAAAATTTAGTAAAGGATAGTTTTTAAAATTAAATGTAATTTCTAGAGTATCTTTCATATATTAGACCAAATAATATACCAGTGATAAGTTTGTAATAAAGAATTATCATATATTTTCACAAATGTTCGGTATATTATTATTTGCCTAATAAATTTTTCAGTAAATTTTTATATATTTTTATAGAATTGCTGACTGTTTAATTATGTTTTTGTACCAATATAATACTGTTTATAAAGTTTTTCATTTAAAAACACTTTTACAAAATTGTTTTTGTAAATATTTTTAATAAATTTAAATGTTTTATAAAACTAATAATGTCTATTATAATTTTATCAAAAGGTATTTTATAAATAATAATAATAATTATTATTATTATTATATTAATCTTTTTTATAATTATTTAGTATAAAAATATTTATTAATTATAAGTTGATTAGTGTGTGTATGGATAAAAAATGTGAATATTCATATATCTGTTTAGGGTCTGTTTGGTAAAAATAACGGTTGACCCATAAGCTAGCTGATAGCTTATAACTTATGACTGGTGACTGATGACTGTGACTTATAGCTTATAGTGGATGGTTGAGACTGATAGCTTATAAGCTCGTTGAAGTGTTTGGTAAAATTAGCGGTTCAATTAACTTATAAATGTAAAATGACATAAAAGATATTTAATATATAATTATTTTATTTTAAATTAAAATAAATTATAAGGGTTAAAAATGGATTTTAATTAAAATAATAAGGATAAAAAAAGAAGAAAAATTAATAAGCTATAAGACATAAGCTAAAACGCTATTTGAAATAGCGTATGAAAAATAAGCTATAAGCTAGTAAAATAAGCTATAAGCTCGTGAGGAAAAGACCGTTATCAAACGGGTCTAAATTATCATATGAGCTTATAAGACAGAAGACATAAGCTATAAACTCGAAGACATGTCTTACCAAACAGAGCCTTAATGTTTTTTCAGTAGCCTATGTAGAAAAGTTAATAAAATTTTAATGGTTAATTATTCAATATTATTATATTAATTAAATTTTTAATGTGAATTGAATTATTTCTTAAGGAGAAAACAGAAGAAGAAAAAGGGTCCTTAGTTAAAATCAAAAACGGTATCCCTATTCCTCTTTTCAAAATCACGTACAAGTCTCTCCCCCTCTCATGGTAAATCATAGACAACAATAGATCCAATAGCAACCACACACAACTTTCAAACTCATAATCAGAATAAAAGGGCAAAATAGAACGAGGAAAGCAAAAGCGATTCACGAAAGGGGAAGAAAGGTGGAGTTACCGAACATAAATGGAGAACGAAGGTGGTCGTTTTCAATGGTGTGGTGGTTGCATCGGCTGAGGAGCGTGTTGGTACTTGTTGCAGTGGCGTGATGCACTTCGGAGCAATTATCCAATAGTTTTCTGGTGGTTGAAAAACGAGAATCTCTTCTTCCCTTTTGATTTCGGTTCCGATTCTCCTTCTTTCTTTTGCTTCTATTTCGTTTGTGTGGTGTTATTTGTTGTTGTTTCTGTTATCAATGTGTTTTCAAAATACAGAGCTTTGCACCTTGCTCGCAATGTGTTCGATGAAAGTTCCAAACCAATTTTTTTTGTGTTTCAGATTTGTGGTTGTTGATGTTTTATTGTTATGGTTAATCGTTTCAGTATCTTAATGCTCAAGTCTAAATCTGGATTAAAGAAACTTATTGAGTACCTTTATGGATATGGAAGAACAAGCTCTGTATATATCCTTACATTACAAGTCCTATATGTTCTGTTTGATAGTTTCATGTTCTTGGATTTGATTAGTGTTATATGGTGATGGTTCTACTTATTTGCACCTCTGTTGCTTGATGAAAATGTGTTTAAATATGTATGATTAGCTTTGGTGTTTCTGATTAGTTGATTTTGTTTTTTTGTCTATTTGTTTTGGAGAACAGCTTTACTGATTGGTGTCATTGTTCTTAGAAAAATAAATGTAAGTTCAGAAGCTAAAGATGGGAACTCTCCTCGGAAACCTCAACCTAATGAACCCCAGCAAGAATCTAAACTGGAACTGTTTGGATATGATTCCATTGTCAATATTCTTGGTCTCAAAAGGTACTTACTTGACTTGCTCGATACACTCTGAATCGTTATTCTTAATTTGTTGTTAAATAGAGTTGGTGCAATAATGACTTGTTTAAGTGGCTTTTGTTTGAGATTCTGTTCTTTGTCTTACTAACTACCTTAGGCATTGTTTATTTTGTGGAAATATTTAATTTCAATCTTTAAGATTTGTGTTAATTGTACTTACTAACAATTAGATATACGATACTCTTGAAGTTAATTTCTTTTGACGTAAACGTATTGAATATGGTGGTAAGATGATTGTGTTGCTGTTGATGATCTCGTACTGTTAAAACAGAAATGAGCGTGCTTCAACAACTGAAGTTGGCAGAGATCTTCTTGAGTCTAGCTCACATGACAATTTAGAAAGCCCGAGGACTGACCGTTTTTATGCTTATATATCTGATGCAAAATGTCGAGCAGTTGTAAGCTTTTATTGATTCAGGTAGTTTTTCCATTCTATTCTTCCTTACATTGTGAAGATGCCATTTAGAAAGAATATACCCAAAAAAAAGTATAGTTTACGTTCTGCTTTGGATCCCTATTCAGGAGCTTCGGAAGCAGGTTTTCTTTTATCACGTTATGTTCAAGATTTGCAGAGTAAATTGTTGGTTGAAGATTGACACAAAACTCAGTCTCAAAAGTTGCTTATGGAACCTGTTGAGTCAGGTTTTTCTCTTCATTCCTCTTTGTCTTGACATCAATATGTTCTATTGTTCTATTTATTTTACATGCTTTGAGTCTTTGAGTTGTTAGTAGTACATATACTAAAACAACATAAATAAAGGTTAAGGGGATGTTTGAGCTTTATACTTGAAAACTTGAGTTTGCCGTGTTTGATTTTCCTCTAAATTAATTATCTGTATTTTTGGGGCTATTAGTAAAACTCGTGTAGCACCTTGTTGTTCATGTTAAATGTTTAACTAAATGGATTGTGAAATAGTTTTGTAAAATCCTGTATTTGGTGTTTAAATCTTTTGTGGTTAAGTGTTTCATGCTTTTATGAAAAGTGTGTAAGTTAGACAAAAATAAAAATGACTCAGGAGAAACTAAGTAATTTTAACGAGCATGAGTTAATTATAAGATTATTCAATTCTTTTCTAATTTTCATGTACCTTCATTTTTCTATCTAGTTTATTTTTTAAGTTCTCATATAACTTAGTTAAAATTTATTATAACCCTTAACAACCTTGAAATAATTTTGATATTATAACACAATAACACCTTCAACAGTTCATCCGCCCCACCATTCCAAGTTCCAACTCAACAGAAAAATTGCCTATAATAATAACTCCACAATCTCCTTTAAATTAATAAGTTTTTACGGAGATGTATCTCCAAACTCAACCTAATATTTATACGGAGATGTATCTCTAGACTAAATTTTGACAAAATAAGAGTGGTTCATCAATTTGCGTTGAGGAGTGTGTAAAAAGAGTGTCCAAAGATGAATCTCTAGATTTTGAAGACACTTGTGACTTTTCATCGTGGTGAGGAAGCAATCCTTAAGATGGGTAAAGTAACTCCCAAAATTTAAGCTCAATTTTGTTTTTGCAATAGTGTAGTTTGTGAGATATGGAGTTGTTGTTCTTTATATTTTACTAGTTTTCTATTTAAAGTACTTCCCAAGCCGTTGCAGTCCTAACTCTTTAAATTATTTTCTTCAAAATGAGTTCATATTTTTTCCTAACTCTTTTGAAATTAAGATTTCATTTCAACCAAACTACAGTATGAAGTAGTTATGCCTTGCGAAATGTTATGGTAAAAAAAAGTTAAATATATGGGTGGTTCTTATAAATAATTCAATTTTCATTTTTAATTCCTTTAAAAATTTCCTTAAAAAATGATTGGCGTGATACGCCACATCAATTAAGGTCAACATCATAGGAGACTGTACAAAAAATATGTTAGATTGTGAGGGTTACAAATCTCCCTAAATTCCTTAAATTTAAATTTTGGCTGTAGCCATAATTTTACTTTTAAAATTCACTAATCTACCAACAATTTGAGATTATCTTATATACTATAAAATGAAATGGTTCCATTGAAGCATCTGAAAGATCAAGGTGGAGTCACACTAAACTCAACTTGCCGAAAAACCAAGCCAAAGACTCAAACTCATCCCTACGAAATCAGTTAATAGTGTAACACCTGAGGCCGAAGAAGGCGAGGGGTGGTTGCACCACATGTAACACTCGAGGCCGAATATGGCAAGGAGTGATCACCAATCGGAATGAGAGGGATCCCGAGGCTGTGCAGGTATGGGACTGCATGGTTGAAGGAAAGCTTATAAAGATTGATGGGTACTACTAATACCAACAAGATGCATCTTCTTTTCGGTAGCCAGTTTCATAAGAACTCCACGGTTAAGCGTGCTTGACTTGGAGCAATTTAGGGATGAGTGACCTTCTGGGAAGTTTCCCGGAAAGTGTGCGAGTGAGGTCAAAGCACACTGAAAAGACTTGTGTTGGTTTGTGGGGTCAGTCGATCATCTCGAAAGCAGTATGAGGCGTTACAAATAGGGTGAGGATTGCCCCCACATATAAGCGCATTTTTAGGCCATATATTGTCCGATGTGGGAGTTAGGCCTAACTCAACCCTACAAAACCGGCTTTTAGGGTGAGGATTACCCCCACTTATAAACATTTATTTATGCCATATATTGTCCGATGTGAGACTCTTAACAGTTGTCAACTTTTCAAATCTACTAAGCCATACAATAATCTCATATTGTTGTATTAGATCATGAATTAGTAAAGAGTTCGATATTAATCTTATAATGTTGTGTTAGATCATGAATTAGTAAAGAGTTCCATGAAATTTACACATTTAAAAGATCACAAAATTTACAAGTCTTACACTACAACAAAATTGATATTTTGTATCGCCTAATTTAATAGCACTTTTGAAGAAAGTGCTATTAAAAAGGAAAAAACACATTTATAATAGCACTTTATATTCGGGCGCTATTATAAAATACAGATAATGTGATTTTGATAGCACTTTATGGGAAAACGCTATTATTAAACTTTACTAAGATATCACTTTATTTAAAACGCTTTTAATATTCTTCACTAAAATAGCGTTTCCTTTAAAACGTTATTAAAATTCTTCACTTTTTTTTGGACAAAAAATATTTTTCATTTAGATAGCACTTTATGTAAAATGCTATTATTTTAGTCATCCCGATATTAGCATTTCTGAACAAACGCTACTATTGAGCTTAATAATAAAAATAAAAAAAAGCGGGCACTTTTTTCGTTTTTGGCGCACAATATTGGGAAATTTTCAACTTGCCACCAAAAACCTTCCCTCTTTTCCTTCTCTCACCAAACTCTTCTACCGAACCTCCTCTCCAAACCTTCACTCTTTTCTGCCGAACCCACTCTCCAAACCTTCTCTCACGCTGTCAAACCCCTCTCACGCTTTTCTCCAATCGTAGGCCCAGAGACCGTACCGGAAATAGGAAACCACCTGAGACCGTACCGGAGTTGAAGTCTTCGCCGGAATTTTCGAAGGTAGTTTACGAATTCTTCTTTATTTTGAGCTTTTTTCGCTTGCAATCATGTTTGGTTCTGTTTAAATTGGAAGTTTAGAAACATAGGGAGGAGAAGGTTTTGATAAAATTTGAGATTTATCTCAAAATCTGATTTGTTTGATATAAGTTCCATATCGTCATTGTGCATATAAATCTGAGGTTTTTGAATTGTTTCTGAGAATATAAACATATAATCATATTCAGGACCCTCTACTTTATTGTGTTTATGAATTGTTACGTGAAGGGTGTGATGAATATTAAGTGGAATCTGCATTCATCTTTTATAGAAATCAGTCTTTTTTTAGTTAATACTTTATCTTGAATCTATCAATGTTCATTGGGTTTCTTCCTACCATTTGCCTTTTGGTGAGTGTGTACTTTTCTCCTTTCTAGGAATTACAAGCTACCAAGAATGGAAACAGAAAATTAGAACATAGCATTCAACAAGAACCTGTTATTTAGCATAACCATCCTTTTAAGTTTGTTAAATACTTCCTGTAATTTTGCAATTTGTTATTGTCCTGATCTTCTTTCTTTGAGATCTTGTAAGCAGCTCCCACTATCTCCTTGCGAAATAGAGAATTATCTTAAACATTGATTACATTCAAAATGAAGAACTTGTAAAAGAATTGCAAAATACGTGTATATTACTAGAGAAAGTGTTGTCAAAATCAAATTAAAACAAACGCAAAATGCATACTTCAATAGCGCTTTAGAAAAAACGCTATTAAAAACTAGTACTTTAATAGCGTTTTTAAAGTGCTATTAAACAAAAAACATTTACAATAGCAGCGCGGTTAATAGCGCATTTAAGCGCTATCAAAAACAAAAGAAATGATATTAAATAACTTATTTGACGTAGTGTTAGGTGATCTAAATTAAACTTTTCAAATGTAACATTCACATCAAAGTTACCTCCCCTATTAATATTTTCTTTATCCAATTTGTTCTTTTCTTTCCCATGAACATATGCACGTGAATGAACTGTGTATACAAGTTAAAGGATCTCAATGTCCTTGCATTGAAATCACTTCAAACCACTCATTATTTTTGTGTCAGTAAGTAGCTTAAGTCAAGATGGTAGATTAAAATAATAGTAACACAGAGACGATCCAGAAATTTTAGTCAGTGGGACAAATTTTATATATAGATTTATTATATTAAAAACATAATATATTATTTATAAAAAGATAATATAATAATTTTTAAAGCTTCTAATATAATAGAATTTATATGTCATTAATTCTTTTTTAATTCCAATTGCACTACCATAAATATGAGATAAAAAATCTCTTAACATGTCATTCATAAGTCTTTATCGTGTAATAGAAAGTAAAGCATTAGACATTAAAATGCAAACTAATGAATACTCCCTCCGTTCCTTTTTAAGTGTCGTTTTAGCAAAAAGCTCTTCAACCAAGATAGTGGATTATTAGAGTTACTTTTCCTAGTATACCCTTATTTATTTTTCTCTTTCAAAATAAATTCAATCATAAATCCTCTTTTTCCAATAACTAATTGAAAAGTTTAAGGTGGAGTAAATAAGAAAATAAGGGTATAAATGACAAATTATAACATTAAATTATAAAACGACACTTAAATAGGAACAAAAAAAATCTTCTAAAACGACACTTAAAAAGGAACGGAGGGAGTAGTAATTAATTAACACAATAGATAATATTACTAACAATGTTTCACAAATAGTGGGGGCCCATGCCCACAATCTTCAATACCTAGGTCCGTCCTTGGTAACAGCAACCTAGAATAGAGAGAAAGAGAGCTAAATGGTTTTGAAATAAGAAACAAGTTGAAGAAAAATAGAGATAAACATTTAAAGAAACAAGGAGCCAATTCAATGAAATATTAGGTGTTGTTTTGTTTCTTTAAGTTTTACTTAAAAAATTTAGATTGGTTCATTTGGGGTTACTAGATTTGGTTGTGTTTAGTATGCTTTACGTTGATTTGATTTGAATTTATTATGTTTAGAGGACTTCAATAATGCAATTGCTCATCTCTAAGGAGTAAAAAGGTTTCATAAAAAGTAGGAACATCCATGAGTGTATTTTCTTAGCTTCAGAGGCCTTCAACATCCTTGATAAGAAAAGCTTTTGTGGAAATGTTGATGTCAAAGTATATGTCATTAAAGCCTTTAAATTGGGATTTTCTGCTTCAAGTTTTCAATTGTTTTGGTTTCTCCATAACATTTTCTGGTTGGGTCTATGAAATTCTTTCTTCTGCTCATCTTTCAGTGCTTGTTAATGGTTCGTTGCAGGGTTACTTTAAATGTGTTAGGGGAGTCAGACAAGGTGACCCCTTATCTCTTCTTCTTTTCTGTTTGGCAGAGGAGGTTCTCGGTAGAGGGATATCTAATTTGGCTAACTCTGGGGCTGTCAAACCCATGAAGAGTTCTAAAAGTTTAACTTTTCCTTTCCATACCTTACATGCAGACGACATCCTAATTTTCTACAAAGGTACCAAATCTAATATCAAGAATCTTTTCTCTTACTTTGCTATTTATGTTAGTGCTTCTGGTCAGATTTTCAGCCCTTCTAAGTCATATTTGTTTGCTGGTGGGATGACGGAGGATCGATTCAATGCTTTACTTGATATCACTGGTTTTAGCAAAGGGGTCAGTTCTTTTGTAACACCCATTTTCTAACCCCAAATTATAACATAACATTCACAAAGTAATCATGCATAAAGGAAAAAGGGCGTCACATGTTAATTTCCACCACAATGAAAATCTAAAACCAGCATACAACATTCATAATATGCACTAATCATATTGTAACACAAATTGAAAATCTCATGTTTTCATACATTATTCATAAACGCTTGCGGAAAACAATAGAATTGTTATCAAAAGTTTCAATAATATATCTCATACTATATTCATCTACCAAATTCAATTAACATCTCCAAACATGCTATTTGAAATTCACAATCTAGGCTATATAGCCTTTAAACAACATATCCAAAATATCAAACAAAATATAAGAAATAGCAATATCCAAAAATAAGCATAAGTCTAAAGAAACCCCCCAAGTGTTACATGATCAGAGCATATGACTCGCTACCTAATCAAACAACAAACTTGGAAGCTCTTCGGCTAATCTCGAACAAGCTACTACCCGTCTGAACCTGCACATTACCAACAAGGGTGACATTCAAACAGAAGGGTGATAATTCAAATTATTATAGAAAACATACTAATGGGAAATGCAAAACAAAACCGAGCATTACATTTCACAATTCATCACTCTTTTTGAAAACATGCTTTCATAATCCATATATTAAGATTAACATGTTTAGAATCAACCAACCAATTCCATCATACAAGTAATCATATTCAATTACTAACTCAACAATTGAAATCCAATAATGAAATATCATTAAGTATACAATTATCACTTCACAAATTTCCACATGCATGCATCAATCAATAAATAATCATTCCACACAAACATATTACAAAATCACACCAAAACATAATTCACACCGGCACGTGCGACCCAAGTGTGACTCTATGCAATATGCATGTGGATCCCTCTGTTATCATTTTCGGTCACGCCGATCTTCATTCTCTATAGACTAGACAACCACCTCAAAGCCTCATTCGGCGTTAAGCTTTCAAACCCTGTTCACAATAGGTTTGGGACAATTAAATAATCTTCGCGAGATTACCCGATATTGCCACTTTCAAAGACTCGTGCTTGTGTACGTGTGCAACAAAACAAGACTCATGCATTTAAGATGATCTATCTATCTCTTAAACTACACAATCACATATTTTCCAACATTGCACAACATTACACAACATGACTTCCAATCTAAATTCTCAAGCATCAATTAGCATATAGCAATTCAATTACATAATTCATGATTATCACATCACATAATACATCCATGAATATTGGTCACAATCAATTCATCCATAATAAACATACATAATTACATGTTATTCTCAATTAACATCATAGTTAATTCAACAAGTGCCAATCAATCTTATTCTCTTATATAGAATATCAAATTAGCTTCCTAACGCTTTGAACAGCGTATAAAACGGAGTTACGAATCATAAGTTATGATCATTTGAAATTTTCACAAACAAGGCTTATTCGCCTGGCGGAAGGATTGGTTCGCCCAGCACTCCAAGGCAGTAGCGTAACATCTACTCGCCCGCTTGAGGTCTCTAAGCGTGCGTTCGCCTGGCGCTCCAAACACTCGCCTGGCGCTCCACATTATAATTGGAAAATTTTGTGCGTTTTCAACACCTCTCATACCAACTCCAATTCGATTTTAACCAACCAAACTCATTTCAAACTTCAGTTTATCATAAGTTATGGGTTCCTATTCATGTTTCTAGTCATGGGTCATCCGTACAACACATTGAATCATGAAAATTCACAGAATCACATTAATTTCTCATAAACCCTAACATTTAACATTTCATGAAAATGAAAGATGAAGAGATTACACAACAAACACATTACCCAATCATGTAACCTATATTAACTTGGATTATAACCCTTACCTCTTGATCTTAATCCACCCTCTTCAAGAATCTACAATCCTCTCCTCTTTCTCTTCTATGTTTCTTCTCTTTAGCCTCTTTTCCCTTCTTTCTATCTTTCTCTCTTTTTCTTCTAATTAGGTTTCTCTCATAATTCTCTACTAACTCTAATTCTGATATTGGGCTTAACCCACCCAACTACTCTTTCTAATTTAATTAGGCCCATAACATATTATCTTATAATTCTACTAATTATTCAAGTAACCCAATTAGCATAATAACACTCAATTAAATAATTATGCTAACAAATAACAATTAAATAAAACAAAAAATTACCAAAACACCAAATAAGGCTAATTAAATAAATAGCTAATAAAAATCGGGATGTTACACCTTTCATGTATTTAGGGGCTCCCATATTCAAGGGAATGGTAAAGTCCCATTATTCTCATCCTAATGCTGATAAGATTTTGGCTAAGCTTTCGGCTTGGAAAGGATCACTTCTCTCTATTGCTGGTCGTGTAATGATGGTCTAATCTGTGATTTACTCAATGATTTCACATATTATTGTTGTTTATTCTTGGCCTATCTCAATCCTCAGAAGCATAGAGAGAGCTACTATAAACTTCATTTGGAGTGGTAATATCTCCCAGAGGAATATGATTATTGTGTCCTGGAAAAAGCTTTGTCAACCCAAAGATAGAGGTGGTCTCGGTATTAGACCCTTAGTTTGTCTTAACCAAACCTTTAATCTTAAGCTCTGTTGGAATATTTTTTAATTCTTCAAATGACTGGGCTCGCATTCTTAGATGGAGAGTCTTTAGAAGTTATGGGAAAATTTCTCATCATATTTACTCCCCTATTTTGCTCGGGATCAAGAAGGAGTATAACACGGTCTTGGATAATTCTTCTTGGACTTTAGGTACTGGCACAAGAATTCATTTTTGGAAAGATTCTTGGTCCTACCTTCCCTTCATTAATGATATTGACTTAACCTCCATCTCAGATTTGCATATTGACTTGGATGTGAAAGTTTCTGATCTTTTTAGAAATGATAATTGGAACATCCCCGCTACTTGGTTTAACTTTTCCCCTTTTTTAGAAGATAGATTACTTAGAGTTTTTGTTTTGTAAGATTTGGGCGTTGATCAACTGTGGTGGACTAGTTCCACAAATGGTTAATTGTCCTTACAAGATACATATTCTTTCAAAAACAACAACCTCTATTAGTATTTGTGGGCTTCATCTCTCTAGAATTCCCACATACCTTCCTTAAAGTCTTTACTAGTTTGGAGACTGCTTCGTAAAAAAATCCCTACTAACGAACAATTAGTTTATAAAGGTTTTAATATGGTTTCTAAATGAACCCTCTATCACAGGTTTAAGGAAGACACATGACACCTTTTCTTCTTGACTTAATGTGATGAGTAATTATTTATGAAGATATTTCTAATTTCTTCAGGAAGAATGTTGTTCAATCCTAGTCGAAGTCACCCTTGCATGAGAGGGAGATGTTGGATTGGACTTAGAAATATTCTCTAAATTTAAAGTTGTAATTCGACGTTGCTTTCGACGAGAAATTTGAATTGGATTAAGAAATAATTATTTTTTATCCTTATTCGGTTTCAAAGAGGAAACATGTGTAATCTTAATATAAATGGAAGACATGTCGAGTGAAACGTGTCATTTTCTAAGACAAAGACTATTGATTAGCAGTTATTTCGACTTGGTATATATAGGGGTCTTAGTGTTAGGATTTTCGTGTATTCATTTGTTGTACAGACACTCATAAATACTCAAAACATATTGTGAATTGAGAAAATAGTTGTTGAGAATGTACGTGTGAAAACACCATTATATTCATTTCAATTTATAATTTATTTATGTTTCCAGAATTACCTTTACTTGCAATTTACTTTAAAAGCACTCTTTATTGCATTTCCTTTACACTTTACAAGTTATATCATTTGAAACAAACAATATCTAAATCATTAATGTTGTCGAAGTGTTGAACACTCAAGAAAACGTAATCTAAACAATAGTGCATGTCCTAGGATTCAGTGGTTAATCCTGTAAGTTAACCATTTTATTAGAGACTAGAGGTTGTTTATCAATTTTCACGGTAAACAAATTGGCACGCCCAATGAGAAAGTGTTATTTATTGGAATATTTTCTTATGAAAAATTTTGTATAAAATTCTTCATTTTATTATTTCTCTATTAGACTTCGTTGCATGAGACTAAGAAGTGGTAAAATAGCCATAAACAATGGAGAAAGACCAAAGCGAGTTTATGTTAGGAGGATGGTGAATCAAAATCAGTCAAATAACTAAAATCCAAAAAACAATAATGGAGAAAAACCCCCGTTGTCTTCGACAGGGGGAACGACGGTTTCAGCGCCTGTATCTAAACATATACCGTCCTCAGCAAGTTCGACGCCAGTGTAGTCGATTACCCAAATTGGACCCATTTTGTCTTATGTAAGGAAGCAGGGTCCACCACTGACCCCCTACCAGTGGGGAATGCTTCACAGAGGCCTTATATGCCTCTTGGTTTCTTGATAAGTGTCAAATTGTAGTTATTTTTGTATATAGTTTTGCGGCACTTATCGACTCTTTTTCCTTAACATGTGCGTGAATGTGTACGTTTTCGTTATATTTGTACATATTGTATATAAATTGAGTTTTTGATTCATTTATGTATCAATTGATCATTTTCATTCATTTTATAGGTATTGTTGCATATTGGAGCCTCGAGCAATAAAGTGTCGAAGACACAGCTTCAAGAACGCAAAATTTAGAAAAAATAAGGTTTAAGCCCGCTAAGCCACGTCCCTAGCGCGCTACCGCTTTCCTGGAAGAGGCAGAGCTGAATTTATAACCCCGCTTAGCGCGCTAAGCCCGCTAAGCGCGGTCATTTTTACAAGTCCATATATTTTCTCAAAGATAATTAGTGTGTTAATAAAGGCCAACCCTCTAAGTGCGATGAGTCCGCTTAGCGCGGCTGCGAGAATTTTGTTTATATCTTTCTCATTTTAACTTAGTTTAGGTTATGGTTTTGGAGAATTTTTGTCCCAACTCCATCAATCACATTCTTAGGTAGATTAGGCTTAGGAAATCAACAATGGATGATGCATCTTGATGATTGGGAGTGGGATGTGCATTTTTGTTGGAGAAATCGACATTTGTGTTTGTTTCTTTTCTCTTTAACTTTGTATTTTTCATTTGTTGAGGATTGTATGTAGTTTATTTGTCTTGTATGTATATGTACTGTTAGTGGCATTGTATAAAATCTCTTTTACAAATCTTTATCAGTGTTTACCCTTGTTTTTGCTTTATTGTTGGGATTTGAGTTGTAATAGACATATACTTCTCTGATCTTGTTCTTGGATGAATATTTGTTAGGTTCTAAACTCTAGACATAGAATTAGGCTTAATATTCACCATGAGTGTCGACTCTTAATGCTCTGTGTTGTTTAGTTGTGTGAGACATCCACAAGGAAACAATACGGTTGATATCTCAACTTTATGTTAGACATAACCTTTGTTGTGTGTGATATGTGATGATATTGATGAGTGGTTTAGGTTGAGTACAGTAGATCAGTAGGTTTAAGTATTTGACAGGTAGATCAAATTCAATACCAAGAGTTATCTTCTCTCCAAGAATGTATTTATTTTTCTATGTATACCTTTTTACTTTTAATTCATTTTAACCTAAGCTCTGAAACGCAGAAACGGTTGAATGGCATTCTTTCCCTGCATAGTTCTCTGTGGACACGATAAATCCCGGAATACTTCCAATCTTTTGCTTGTCACTTTACTGCATCAACAAAATGGCGTTGTTACCGGGGAATGGTGTTTTAATATTGAATTGCATCGCAATTGTTTCTATGGTTATGAGCTTTGTATATATCGTATGTATTGTATATGTTTACTTGTATATTATCACTTGTATATGCTTACATATGAGAATGCATTGTTGGTGAATGTTGGCTAAACAAGTTGAAATTGGACTAGTTCTTTAATTCAAATCTTCACTTCTCAACTTGTGTATCTAACATTCACCAAATCTTTTAGTATGTTGATAGTTGTATTTGTTTTCATACTTGTATATATGTGTTGATTAATATGTATACATATTTATACATTTGTATTTTCTTTTATGTTGGTGCAAGTATTGTATATATTTGTACTCGCAATGTTCGTTACGTGTTTTAGTTAGGACGCTTTCTTTAGGTTTGCACGGTGAGACATCACCATGGCATGACACAAAGAGGTTACTTACCAAGCACCGAAAATAATAAATTCGTCGAACTAACGACGTAAAACAAATGCTTCTTGGGAGGCACCCCAACAGTTATAAGTTTTATATTTTTTTCTGTAGCTGAGATGTGTGGGTGATTTAGTGGAGGTGTGCTTGCAAGATTGTATGCAAGTCTAATTTTCTGTATTTTCCTGATGTCGCTTAGCGGGTTTAAGAAATTCTCCGCCCCTCCTAGGTTAGGCTGAGAAGTTAGAAGCAATTTTGATTTTTCTGAGCTTGGTAAGCGCGGTCAGTACCCGCTTAGCGCGCTCATGAATTTTGGCCTTCTTTACTTTGTGCTAGTGGAATTCCTGTTTCACTCGGCTGATTTTTCTCACTTTCACCAAGGCTATTCAATAGTACATAATAGTATTTATTTTCTAATTCTTTTGTTGGTTGTTTGTCGTTCCAATTTTGATCTGTTGGCTTGAGGATTTTTTAGGTGATTTTCCAAGTTTCAGTATTTCAACTTGCGGATGTATGATAATGATATTTTTGAAGTTATATCATTTAAGGTACTCGTTTATCACTTTCTATAGCATAACATGTTTAGGAAAATTATCATTTGTATAATTACCATGTCATTCATTCTTTTTCATTACTTGCTTGTTGATTGAATCACTTTAGTTCCTAAACCCCAAATGTGAGGAAGATTTCCATTGTTCATATATGATGGAGACCAGTAATTTTTGTTTTAGCTGGATTTTACTATGCTTAATCTTTTATTTGTGCTGATTGTATGAAAGCATGAAAAGCATCAAGGCATTTTGTTTCATATTGAGCAAAACCCCCCGAACCAAATATTTAATTCACCTTGTGAGTGTGCGATCATTTGTTAACCCCTTTGAGCTTTTGTCAATATCCATGTTTCCTTTGAACTTGATACTTGTCTATGAGTATTTAGTTCTCCTTTTTGCATGGATTTTGATCTTTGTTTTCTTGAACCCTCAACCAAGATTTTTGGTTTGAATCTTTTCCTTGCCTTAGAAAGTAGGAAGTATTCACTCTTTGATGTTGGTTGAATTCAAGTTAGGCAGAAGAGTGTTGCTTGCTTATTGGTTGGTTGCTATGAGGTTTAGAGAAAAAATGTGAAAAAGAAAAGAAAAAGAAAGAAAGAAAAAAAAGTTTTGAAAAAGAAAAAAAGGTATCAAATAATTGTGCTAATAAGAATTGTGTTTGGTGTAACACTTGGGAATGTAGAAAAAGTTTGATTAAGATTTTGTTGTTTGAAACTTTGTGGAATGATTACTCCCTTATGTTTAGGCAAGTTTTTGTTTCGATTGGCTGTAGAAATTACCCCATGTTTGTTAACCAAGCCACATTACAACCTTGAAAAGCCCTTGTGATTCTTGCTTTTGTGTATTTAATATGATATTTAGATGAATGAATAATTTAGTCTTTTGTTTGCAAGATTGTTGGATGAGTGCCAAAGTCCCTCACTTTTGTGTGTTTTTCATCCCTCGATGAATTTTGTATATGTGGGATTCATGATTTAGCTTACTTTGTTTTAGAATGTTTTGGTATGATTTTTGTACTTAGGATTCGTTTCGTTTGCATATTGTCATTGTAGGATTGTGGTAAGTATTACTTTGTTTGTGCATTTTTGTGATTAACCACACATTTGTTTTTGTTTTTCGAAACTTGTTGATTCATAATTCTTTGGTTTATTACTTTTGATTCTTTGAGTTGATTGATTTTTATTTGAGGACAAACAAATTTAAGTTGGGAGAGTTTGATAAGTGTCAAATTGTAGTTATTTTTGTATATAGTTTTGCGGCACTTATTGACTCTTTTTCCTCAACTTGTGCGTGAATGCGTACGTTTTTGTTATATTTGTACATATTGTGTATAACTAGTTTTTTATTCATTTATATACCGATTGATCATTTCTCATTCATTTTATAGGTATTGTAGCATATTGGAGCCTCGAGCAATAAAGTGTAGAAGACATGACTTCAAGAACGCAAATTTTTGAGAAAATAAGGTTTGAGCCTGCTAAGCCCCGTCCCTAGCGCACTACCACTTTCCTGGCAGAGGCAGAGCTGAATTTTTGAGCCCGCTTAGCGCGCTAAGCATGCTAAGCGCGATCACTTTTACAAGTCCAGATATTTTCTCAAGGAGGTTTAGTGTATTAATAAAGGTAACTCTCTGTTTCAATCAATACCTTACTGGTTGTTCCTCCTTTCAAGATGCGTTACAACATGAGCAAATCTACCAAAAATGTTGAGAATTAAAAGGATCACCTTATGGAAGCCACGAAGGATAAGAGTACTGATCCAGAGAAGATTGATTATAATGTTGGAACATCTACTGGATCATCAGTGACAGGGAAGAAATATGTATCGAAGATGAAGTCCCTAAAGAAAAATCATGTTAAATTATACGACTCTGACCCAGATGCTAATGAAGATTGGGTCAATTTCAAGGACCCAGGTGGAAGGATTGGATAGTTTTTTTCTTTTCTGTCAAAATAAAAAAAAAACAAAAAAAATGTTGTTTTTGTTTGTTTCCATTTCTAGTGTCCTTGTACACTCACTATATTTTGTAAATTTTTGGCTAAAAAAAGGGAGTAAAGTATTAGTAATTAATAGTAGTTTTAGTTTGTTTTATTTGATTTTTTAGGAGTAAAGAGTGTTGCATTTCACATGTTGTGACATGTTATTAAATAATATGATATAGTAGTCTAGTGTGGTTACTTGATGTATGCAAATACTTAGAGGGAGCATGATAGTTTGTCATGCTTGTTGGTGTTGTTTGTTGTTGGTGCTGTTTCTGCTGCTACTACTGATGTGTGTAGGATGTCCTACCAGATGCTCTAACATCTAGTTTGTTGAGGACCTTGACTATTTTGATTTAAGTTATGTGTGCTCATTTTGCTGCATGTTCTTCTAATGTGTGAACTGGGATAATTCAAGGTTGATTTCAAGGTTGGTTTTCTTGTGCCTTGGGTTTCTCCCTTGAAGTTCAATGTTGGTTTTCTTATGCTTTAGGTTTTATCTCTAAGAGAGAGAATTAGTTATGTATGATAGGGGGAGTAACGAACCTGTCTAATTGTACAAGCTATTGAGTTGTGTTAATGTGATGTTTCTAGAATATTAAATATGATGATTTGTAACTGCATGTAATCTCATATATAATTATATGATTTCAGAATTTACAAAGTTTACATGTTTTCATGTAGCTTGTGTTTTAATTTGTGGTTTGATTCCTATCTCCAGGATTAATTGTGCTTTAGTTGTTTTAGCCAAAATTTGTCAAATGGGAGATTGTTAGCATCATGGTTTTAGGATTGGCAACAACTTTTCTAAAACATGGTTCATGAAAAATGTTGAGCAAGATGTCATTACATCTTGATCAAGCTGATACAGAAGAGTGTGAAGGTTGCATTAAAGAAATATGTTCTAGCATATGTTGTGACATGTTGAACCAAAACATTAGTACATGTTGTTTTAAGTCTTGACAGATTCGATTTGATTTTGTGATATTTCTTTTGGATATATCTCAATTATTTTCGCAAGTCAAGAAGATTTAATCTGGAACAAGTGATTTGATATCCAACTGTACATAAGTTTCTAAAATTGGATATTGAGACGATTTAGGAAACTTAAGGTTTTGTTCCAAGATTTAAGGAGATGCTCTGCATAAGTG
>NW_026704985.1:0-50001 GCF_029867415.1 Vicia villosa | reverse complement strand
CCCGTCACTCAGCAATATCAAAATCCACCCAAAGAAGTATGGGACACGCTAGGAGAACCCAGCGGCAAATACGACTATATGGTGAAATATTCCGCTCCTCCGAGCTTTTCAACTCCCATCAAAGACATTGTCCCGACTGGATGGGACGAACAGTACGACGACAACTTCGCTCTTGAAGAAGCCAGGAAGATGCCAAACAACGAAGGTTATTTTCTGTCACAGTACACTCCTTATCAGGATGCACAAGTCTCTATTCAAAACATCATTCCTACTGCATGGGACGGCCTTATCGAGCATCTCGCTCAGCCAATAGAGGGACCTCCACCTGGATTCTCATATCCAACAAATCATCCAACTTATCCTGAGGAATTACCTACGCATTTTCCCACTAGCGGAATCAATGCTACGGAAGACGAAAAGAACAACTGCAACTGGAACAGCTGGGTGCTCCCTGCTAACAACGGTGGATTGAACAACTGGAAAGCAGAGGATGTGATCTCCTTTGATCAGGAGTAAATGCCATTTCCTGTTTTCTTTGTGTATATTGTGCAAAGATAAAAGTGGTTCCTGAACAATCGAAC
This sequence comes from Vicia villosa, assembly GCF_029867415.1. NCBI lineage: Eukaryota > Viridiplantae > Streptophyta > Magnoliopsida > Fabales > Fabaceae > Vicia > Vicia villosa. The sequence goes on along the minus strand of NW_026704985.1, from coordinate 49,420 downwards.
CATGAGCTTGAAAGCCGTGTGCCTTAGCACAACGGTCCTTCTATAAAAAGGGTTTGTCATATCATGATTATGTGCATTCAATAAAATCATGGGATGCTTGCATGTTCAAAATTTTGTGATCCTTTTTCTTTCTTTATTCGCTTTCAAATAGCTATGTTTTTCTCTTCATACACACTCACATATCTACCATGCAGATTCACATACACGCTGGATCCAGTCAATAACGACTCTGCTATTGCCCGTCATGACTTTGAAAATCCGATCTACCAAACTGAGGACGAAAGTGAGGAAGATTGTGAAGTGCCAAGAGAAATTGCAAGACTTCTAGAACAAGAAGAAAAAGCCATACAGCCTCATGAGGAGCCGATTGAGGTCATCAACTTGGGCAGTGACGAAGAAAAGAAAGAGGTCAGAATTGGGGCTGACTTAGAAAACAGTGTCAAGCAAAGACTGATTCAATTGTTGCAAGACTACGCCGAGATATTCGCCTGGTCTTATCAAGATATGCCTGGCCTTGACACGGACATTGTAGTTCATCGCCTGCCAATCAAAGAAGGAAGCACTCCGGTCAAACAGAGACTGCGAAGGAGTAAGCCTGATATGTCAAAAAAGATCAAAGACGAGGTTGAAAAACAATTCAATGCCGGATTCCTAAAAGTTGTAAGTTATCCTCCTTGGATAGCTAACATCGTGCCTGTACCCAAAAAAGACGGGAAAGTCAGAATGTGTGTAGACTACAGAGATCTGAACCGGGCAAGCCCTAAAGATGATTTCCCTTTACCGCACATCGATGTACTAGTTGACAATACCGCACAATGCAAGGTATTCTCCTTTATGGACGGATTCTCAGGGTACAATCAAATCAAGATGGCACCCGAAGACATGGAAAAAACAACCTTCACAACTCCCTGGGGAACCTTTTGTTACAAAGTAATGCCCTTTGGTCTAAAAAATGCTGGAGCTACCTACCAACGAGCAATGGTAACACTATTTCATGATATGATTCATCAGGAAATAGAGGTGTATGTCGATGACATGATCGCAAAATCCAACACCGAAGAAGAACATTTGAGTCATTTACACAAGCTGTTTGACAGACTCAAGAAATACAGATTGCGACTGAACCCGAACAAGTGTACCTTTGGAGTAAGATCCGGTAAACTCTTAGGTTTCATCGTCAGCAGTAAAGGTATTGAGGTTGATCCTGCCAAGGTCAAAGCCATTCAAGAAATGCCTATACCCCGTACCGAGAAACAAGTCAGAGGATTCTTGGGACGTCTAAACTACATAGCCAGATTCATTGCCCATATGACTCCTACTTGTGTGCCAATCTTCAAATTACTGAAGAAAGATCAAGTGGAAAGATGGAATGACAAATGCCAGTTAGCCTTTGATAAAATCAAAGAATACCTTCAAAAACCGCCAATCTTGTTACCTCCTGTGGAAGGCAGACCTCTGATAATGTACCTAACTGTGTTAGAAGATTCAATGGGGTGTGTACTCGGACAACATGACGATTCCGGTCGAAAGGAGCACGCAATCTACTATCTTAGCAAAAAGTTTACCGATTGTGAAACAAGATACTCACTACTCGAAAAAACTTGCTGTGCCTTAGCATGGGCGGCTCGCCGACTAAGACAGTATATGCTAAATCACACCACTTTCCTGATCTCCAAGATGGATCCAATCAAATACGTGTTCGAAAAACCTGCTCTCTCTGGAAGGATTGCAAGATGGCAAATGATCCTAACAGAATATGACATTCAATACACTTCGCAAAAAGCAATCAAAGGAAGTGTGGTAGCTGATCATTTAGCTCATCAAGCAGTAGATGATTATCAGGCATTGAACTTTGACTTCCCAGACGAAGACATTATGCTAGTCAATGACTACAAACAACCAGGATCCCGATGGACTATGGTTTTTGACGGAGCTTCTAATGCGCTCGGCAATGGCATCGGAGCTGTGATCATTTCCCCCACAGGAGGTCATACACCCTTCACCGCCAGATTGTGTTTCAATTGCACCAACAATATAGCCGAATACGAAGCATGCATTCTGGGTCTCAAAGCTGCAATTGATCTAAAAATCAAATTCCTTGAAGTCTACGGAGACTCGGCCTTGGTAATCTACCAAGTCAAAGGGGAATGGGACACAAAGCACCCAAATCTAATTCCATACAAAGAACATGTGTTGAGTTTGATTCCTTACTTCGAGGAGATCACTTTCGAACACATCCCACGCGAAGAAAATCAACTAGCTGATGCCTTAGCTACCATGTCATCCATGTTCAAAGTCAATTGGGACGACGAAGCTCCTATGATCACCATTTACAGGCAAGACGAACCAGCCTATTGCAATGAGATCGATACCAAACAAATGGAAGACAAATCATGGTTCCATGAAATACAAAGGTATCTCGAAACCCAGGAGTACCCTGAAGGGGCATCTATTAACGACAGAAAGTTTCTAAGGAGATTTGCCTCCAAATTCTTCCTAAGCAATGGAACTTTGTACAAGCGCAACCATGACTCGACTTTACTTCGTTGCGTAAACAAGAAGGAAGCAGAACAAATCATGGAAGACATACACAATGGTACCTTCGGTACTCATTCCAACGGACATACAATGGCTAAAAAGATCTTGAGAGCAGGTTACTACTGGTCTACCATGGAGACAGATTGCCATCATCATTCCAAAACTTGTCACAAATGCCAGATATATGCCGACAAAGTGCATGTACCTCCAGTTCCATTAAACGTTCTGACGGCTCCTTGGCCTTTCGCAATGTGGGGTATTGATATGATTGGAGAAATCAAACCTACTGCTTCCAACGGACATCGCTTTATCCTGGTCGCTATTGACTACTTCACAAAGTGGGTAGAGGCAGCTTCATATGCTTCTGTCACCAAGAATGTGGTAGCCAGGTTTATCAAGCACAATCTCATTTGTCGGTACGGCATCCCCGAAAGGATCATCACTGACAATGGCACGAATCTAAACAACAAAATGATTACTGAACTCTGCACGCAGTTCCAGATCAAACATCATAATTCTTCTCCATATCGACCAAAGATGAACGGCGCTGTCGAAGCCGCCAACAAAAACATCAAGAAAATCATACAAAAGATGACAGTAACCTACAAAGACTGGCATGAGATGTTACCTTTTGCTCTTCATGGTTATCGCACATCTGCGCGTACTTCAACAGGGGCAACTCCATTCTCGTTAGTCTACGGTATGGAAGCAGTTCTCCCAATCGAAATCCAGATTCCTTCCTTAAGGATCATGAAAGAAGCCGATCTAGACGAAGACGATTGGATTCAAACTCGATTCGACCAAATACACTTGATCGATGAGAAAAGACTTGCAGCTATCTGTCATGGCCAGCTATACCAAAAGCGCATGATCAAAGCATTCAACAAGAAAGTCAAAAGTCAAGCATACCAAACTGGTGGCTTGGTTATCAAACGCATCATCTTACCACAAGGTGATCCCAGAGGCAAATGGACCCCCACCTACGAGGGACCATTCATAATCAAGAAAATATTCTCCGGCGGTGCCATGTTGCTTACCACCATGGATGGCGAGGATTTCCCACACCCTGTGAATGCGGACATAGTCAAAAAGTACTTTGCTTAAAAAAAAAAAATACAGCTCGCTAAGTTGAAAACCTGAAAGGGCAACTTAGGCAAAAATGAGCGTCTCGGTGGATTGAAAACCCGAAAGGGCGATCCAGGCAAAAATTAGAGACAAAACAAATACAATCCCGGTAGGCTGAAAACCTGAAAGGGCAGCCTAGGCAAAAATTAGGGAATAAAGCATACAACTATGTCCCGCTCAGCTGCCTACTCACCGACAAGGTTCAACACCTCAAAGACACCGATCAGTCCAATCACTTTCTTCCAACAAGTGAGGGATGAGATGCTCGAAGACAGATTGGCAATAGCAGAATTGAAACTTGACTGGATCGTTCTCACATAGCTATTTCTTTTCATAAATACTTTTCAAAACTTTCTGACAATTTCCTACTTCTAGGATTGTTGTCTCCCTATACTAATCCGCCTATCACGGCACCTTTTCAAAAATCAATGCAGCTTATAACTAACATTTTCATTTTTTCTGTTTTGAATACGCGAGCATCCCAATGATATTTTGAATGAACATATGCATTTGAATATGATTGATGTTTACCAGGAAAAACAGGAATAGCATTCCGGACATGTCCCAATTATTTGGACATTATCCTAAACCAGCATCAGAAGGAAGTTTCCCCAATGGAGACACATTCCTCAACAAATCCCTCAAAAAGATTTTTCTTTCGAAAGAAGTCTTATTCCCCAGCAGGGTTGTTCCAGATTACTGTCTTCAGAAGGTGTGATCTCCGCACCCAAACTTGGTCAGATAGTGCATCGGAGGATTATGCATCTTCCTCATTCCCATTTGAAAGGGCATCAGAACTTCCAGTTACCTTTGGTTCCCCAAGCAGTAGTCAAAGATCCTTCAATAGAACATCCTGGTTCTCAAAGAATTTCCCCAACCCAGGGTACTCAAGCGAGACAGAAGATCATCAACAACCACGATGCCTTCACTTCCAAATGGCTAGCAGGGATTTATTTTCCCAATCACAATGCCTTCATTTCTTGACGACTAAGCTGGGATTTATTTTCCCAATCAGGAGCTTGACACGCTCTAAGCTGCATAAACCATGCATCACATTCATATATTCACATTCACAATCATGCATCATACGCATATTCATACACAACATAACTTGCATATTTCTCCTCTAGCTCGAGGATCTCATATCATACATGCATCATAGACATCGCATATTATTAACTTGATTTTTCAGGTAGACAGATGTCTTCAGCAAAGATGTTCTCACTCACATGCAGTGTTCATCCTGAATCTTATTCAGACAAGCAATCCTTTCAGATACAATCAAACCAAAGATTCACTCTGAAGAACTCTCATTCTCAACTCATTTCAACTCATTGCTAGTCTAAGGCGATACCTCAGACGGTTCCAGAACGATCTAGCATTTCAGATCTAAGGCGATACCTCAGACGGTTCCAGAACGATCTAGCATTTCAGATCTAAGGCGATACCTCAAACGGTTCCAGAACGATCTAACATTGCAGATCTAAGGCGAAACCTCCGACGGTTCCAGAACGATCTAACATTGCAGATCTAAAGTGATACCTCAAACGGTTCCACAATGATCAACTTTCAAATCCTTCATCAAGATATAATCAACAGATTCATTCTGATGAACAAACCATCAACACATTGTCCAGGTGGCATCCGAAAGCCCATCTCAGGTAATGTTTCAATCTGCCAACAACATTTCACAGACAACATTCAAATGCAACTTCCAACATCTCTGCTGATCAAGGTAAGTGCAAATTTTCAGGGCATCTATTTATTCAATCATCTTCTACCCTCAGATTTCAGACAATCTCTTCAGGTTTAAGAAGATTGAATAGGGGCAACTGTTATACCCCAAAATTTGCCCACATCTTTTTTTTAAAGAAAACTTCAATCTGAAAATTAAGAGTTTCATATAAACATGGATTTTTATTTCAAATATCCTAAAACATATGAAGTGCTTAAATTTCAGAATTTCTCTTACACAGTAACTTGGCTAACAGTGGAATTTATTCTTACGCAAACGCCAAATACTGTTCTTTACCTCACAAATACTATTTATTTATTTTACAGATAAATAGTACTAACACAGTTCATGCAGGGTTAAATCTTTTTGCAGGCGCAAAAGCAGGAAACTCACACTGTACTGGTAACAATTGTTTTTGTTTTCCCACTAACTTTTGTGCTATATTCCATTATTTTCAAAATCTTTTCAAATCTATCCTTTCAAATTCAAATCTCAACTTTATTCTATCCATCTCTCTTTTCCCAACAATATCATACACTTTCTTTCAAATCTCACTTCCACTCAAATTTCCTTTTGTACGGAATCACATCATTCCCCAACGTCTCTATCATCTTTCCATTCTATAAATACCTCTCATTCTTCCCACAAATCTCACATCAAATTCCAATTCATCTTTCAAATTCCTACCTCATATCTATTTTCTCTTCTTCCCTGACAAGAATGGCAAAGTGGATAGAGACACTGTTTCTTACAGTCATCACCATTGCTACGGTGATCATGACTTTCTTCTGCCTGCATAGTCCTGAGGAGTGTGGACCTGCAATGGTTATGCTCCCAATCATCTACATGTTATTGATCATAGCATGGTTCATCAACCGTCATTTTTAAAGTTTGCCGTGTTTCTTATTTTCTTAAACGTACCGTCTATTCGTCGTACTAATCAATAGTATGTAATATTTATACTGTCAGTATTAAATGTTGTACTATTTGTCATAATATTGCTAAGATAATATTTTGTGTGTTTCTGCCAGTCAAATATTTCTATTTCTGTGCATTTAACAATTTTCAGGTTATTATCGGTAATTTTACCCGCATACTGTAAATATCTGTTATTATGTTTCTGTTTTCTAACAAGTCATGTAAATAAATTTTTCATGCTTCACATATAACAAAAACAAAAATAACAACAAAAAAGAAAATTAACTTTGACAGTTGATTTTTTCACTTTAACTGCTGCTTCAGTACACGAACAGTCGGTTGACAGACAAACTGCAGACGGTACAATTCACAGTGATTTGTACAATCAATCAAATCAATCATTCACAATTCAAATTTCCAAGATTTTTGTGTTAGAAGTCTTCTGAATATCACATGATTAGCAGAAACTCAGCACTGCACAAAAATCAGGTACGCTTAACTGCCTCCTATACAGACAGTCCCTAATCAGGGTTTTTCTTGTTTTAACAGGAGCAACAAGTTTTTGAGAGCTCAAATGGATTTCATATACATCCATACATCTCAAAGTACCATCATACAAATTTTCAAACTTCAATTCACTCAGACGCACCGTCAGCAGCTCAAACAGTCAACAGACGACCCGTTTGACCAAAAAAGTCAACTGACAGTCAAAAATGAAATTTTTTGTCAAAGTCCATATTTTGTCAAAGGATTCAACATTTGATCATTGGATGATCATAATTCATCAAGGAAAGATCAAAAATCAACAAAACCCTAAGATTCAAAATTAGGGTTTTTGCCTGAAAAGTCAACTCAACTTTGACTGATCATAACTCTCTCATCCTTCATCCAAAAAATTCAAACCAAAGCTTGTTTTGAAGGAAATTCAATTATCTTTCAAATGCCATTGATCCCATGGTCATTGGATTCACCATTTGAAAAATATGACCAAAGACATTACAGGTCATTTTCAAAGTCAACAAAAAGACACTTTTTTCAAATGGACACACAAGGAGAACCAAAAATCATTTTGACATGAGACCAAAGACATTGGTTAGAGGACTCTTTGAGGTTTCTAAAAAGTGCAAGATCTCCTTCATATGACAAAAATTGAAGGATTTACACCTTGTTGAAGTTGGCTAAATTTTGGGAAAATGCATGAAATCAACATTGCTCAAAAATGTTTTTTTTTCCAAATGAGTCCAAGTTTTTATGGTCCAAACATCTTTGCCATGTTACTATGGGCCTCCCACGACCAAGACAAAGCCCACATCTATATTATCCATTTTTGACATAATTTTATCTTATTTTAAGATTAAAATTAAAGGAAAATTGCATGGATAATTGGTGGCTTGATCTCCAAGCATGACACACCTCCAAAGTCTTCATTTTTCTGCAGAAAATTGATGCCCAAGGCAAGAGCATTGAATGGAGTCAAGGATTGGTCAAAAATTCAAGGTTTTTAATATTTTAAAAACCAAACTTTCAACAAAGGCAACAAGGCTTCTTGCTTCACTTCCAAGCAGCCTTTGGGCTATAAAAGAAGCATCATACATCCACAATAAAGGAGACACGAATTAGAACAAGAGCATAGCCATCTTTATCATAAAATTCTCCAAAAAATACATACACTTTGTAATTTTCCAATTCTATATTTCAATCAATATTAATACAAACAAAGCTTTCCAATCATCTTCTCAAACAACATAGAGTAAGATTGAACTCATAATATAGCCCCATGAGAGTCGTATAGTGCACATAAAGTTCTTCATGTACATATGCCCTTTACTTTCGTTTTCTTATATGCAATCAATTTCCATGTAAACTAACCATCTTAATATGTTCATGAGGTCCTATATGAGTGATCTGGGCTTTAACATGAGAGTTCCCACGTGAGAATAACCTTATACCATTAACACATGCATATGAGTGTTCTTACTTGAATCTCTTCGAACCCATGGCTACAGGCCTCAAACAAAGAAACTGACACCACCAATGAACTCAGGACATCATGTTTAGTGGATCTGGGTTGCCTTCTTTTGCTACTAATGCTTATCTTTGCAGGTTGATGAAGCTATTCAAAAGTTGCATTTTATCGTAAAAATAGGGGAGGTTTAAAACCCCCGCTATTTGTATATAAAAACGTGAGGTCTGGAGGTTGAAGACGACCACGCGTCCCAGCGTGGTTCGTCAGTCAACCGGTCGTTGTCCACGCAAGAAAGAGGTGGGGCCAGTCTGACTTTGGTCTCCCCACCAATTCAATACATGCAATCCCATCATTACATCATGTGTCTTGCAATCTGAGCCCTTGATCTCATACAATATTCCAATCCAACGCATCTGACATGCATGCACACCGTGGAGCCTCAGCTCCTCACCACACAGGATCAGTATTTTTTTTCATTTTCTATTTTTATTTTATTTTCTTTGCAAAATTAATTAAAAATAGTTAAAAAATCCCAAAAATTCAACAAAAAATATTTTAAACTTCTAAAATAATTAATTATTTTCTGAAACAAAAATATTTTATTTTTCTTCAAAATTTCAATATTTTCCATAATTAATTAGTATGTATTTATATATTTGCTTATTAATTATTTTAATTAGTCAAAAAATCATAAAAAAAATTGTTCTTTATATCAAATATTGTTTATATATCATAAACTAATTTTGTACATATTTAGGATAATTTTCTCTTTAAGCATTAATTATTGGTGTAATTATTTATATAATTATGTTTTAATTAACTTAAAAAATCCAAAAACAAATTTCAAAAATTCCAAAAAAAATTAGTTTTGTTCTAAAATCAATTAACAAACATTTTGTACATATTTTTAAACTTATTTGCTAGGTTTAATCATATTTCCATCTTTTCTTTATTTTAAATTAATTAATAATGCATTAATTATATTTAAAATAAATCACAAAAATGCAAAAAATATGCCTTTTATTTCTTGCAATTTAAAATTCCTAGATAAATGTATAGGATGTCAAATTCATGTAAATAGGCTAGTTTACATTTCCCGCAAAATCGATGTAATAGCGTAGATTTACTTTCCGCACTTTACATTTCCGCATTTTAATTTCCAGCACCCATATAAACTGCGTGTATGTCAAAGATAAAACTGAACCGTTAGATCACTAACTTCAAAGATAAATATCTGAATCCAATCACAATCACATTTGCACCTCTTAGGGTAATCCCTTGTCACTCTTTTCAAAATCAAAGTTACATTTCTACTGTTTCGAGTACAAAATCGAACCTTTTGTTTATATCCGACGAATGGATAGATTTTTAAAGGGAACAAGGATAAAGACCTCCTAACTCAGGGTAGACCTCCTAGTTTGCTTGCTCAAAATCAAAACAAACAAAATTCTCATACACTGTTGTTTTTTTAAAACGAATTTTCCAAAAGACAATATTTTGTATACATCCAAACACGGATCATTACAAAATTAACGATCTTTTCAAAACATCTTTCGAAAGATAAACAAGCATTTGTATATATCCGCACAAGGATCATTACAAATTCTATTTGCAAAGGTATTTCAAAAACACAGGTAAAGCATTCCGAATCAATTGAAAAGTAAAACAAATGAGCTAAGCAAACTAAAGAGCCCATGGATAACCATGGATACAAAGGGTGCTAACACCTTCCCTTTGTATAACCTACCCCCTTACCCAGAATCTCTCAAAGGTCTTTTTTCTGTGTCTTTTATAAACCTTTCCTTCATTGGATAAAATAAAAGGTCGGTGGCGACTCTGTAAACTTTTTCAAAAGTGACGCGAAAGCGTCCGATCGACAAAAAAGGAGTCAGTTCACGTATCCCACGCCACGGAGGGGTATGGCCCGAAAGGACGGTCCACATAATGCATTTGAACTGATTCATGTTGACTTATGGGGTCCTTCACCCAATCCCTCCAGTCAAGGGTATTCCTACTATATAGCCATAGTTGATACCTACACAAAATATACCTGGTTGTATTTCTTGAAACAAAAGTCTGAAGCCTTAGACATTTTTAAGCAATTCCTAGCTTATGTGAAAACTCAGTTTAACACTCCAGTCAAAGTTGTCAAGTCTGGCTTTGGAGGTGAATTTAGACCATTCACAAAGTACCTAAGTGAACTTGGTATTGTCCATAGGTTAACATGTCCACACAGTTCACACCAAAATGGCACTGTGGAAAGAAAACATAGAAGTATAGTAGAAATGGGTTTAACTCTCCTTGCTCATGCTAAAATGCCTATGGAATATTAGGATGATCATAGTTTCACTCATGCTGTATACCTCCTAAATAGGGTACCAACATCTAATTTTCCAGATTTTACTTCTCCCTACATGCTCTTTTCAATAATATACCAGATTATAAGTGTCTTAGAACCTTTGGATGTGTTTTTTTCCTCATCTCAGGCCCTTTAATAAAAACAAACTTAAACTCAAAAGTTCTGAGTGTATATATATATAGGTATCTCTCCTCAGCATAAGGGTCATAAGTGTATCAGTAGTGAAGGAAAATATATATATTTCAAAAGATGTTGTGTTTGATGAAGCAAAGTTTTCCTTTCACTCTATCATAGGTAGTACTCTTCAAAGAAATGATACTTTTTCTATTAATCATGTGTATGCACCTAGGCTGCTACTTCATATAGGTAACTTTACAAATAACCTGCTCCCTAACACTACACAGATTGATCAGTCTAGTCTTGTGCACCCTATTGCTTCTTTTCATCAGGCTGATACTAGTTCAGATCAGGTCAATGTCACTCAGGTTGTCACTCCTGACAATACTCAACAGGTATTATATGAAAACAGTCAAAGAAACATCCCTATATATGTTGAGTCTGATCATGTTTTAGACCATCCTAGTGATAATATTACACTTGTACCTTCTGAGTTATCCTTGTCTCCCTCTATTCCTGATAATGTACCATAGACAACACTTGTTACCAACAATCACCCTATGGTTGCCAGAGGCAAAATAAGTAGTTTTAAAACCTAAAGTTTTTTTGGCTCATACTGAGCCTACCACAGTCAAGCAAGCATTAGCTCATCCCAAGTGGCTTGAAGCTATACAGAAAGAGTACAATGCTCTAATGGCTAAACAAACTTGGACTCTAACTTCTCTTCCTGCTCATAGAAAAGCCATAGGCTGGAAATGGGTGTTTAGGATCAAAGGGAATTCTGATAGCTCTCTTAACAAGTACAAATCCAGATTGGTTGCCAAGGCTTCAATCAGCAATATGGCTTTGATTATCATGAAACTTTTTCAATTGTCATCAAACCTGCAACCATCAAGGTTCTTTTTACTCTTGCTTTAACATATAAGTGGGACATAGCACAAATTGACATAAATAATGCTTTTTTGAATGTGTCTCTTGAGGAAGAAGTATATATGGCCCAACTGAAGCATAGAAAAACACATAGAAAGGGGGTTTGAATAAGTGTAACTTTAAAAACTCTTAAGATAAAAACAATGAACACAATATTTTTATCCTGGTTCGTTGTTAACGAAACTACTCCAGTCCACCCCCTTAGAGTGATTTACCTCAACTGAGGATTTAATCCACTAATCAACCTTGATTATAATGGTTAACCACTTAGAAACACTCTAAGTCTTCTAGAGTAAACTGATCACACCTTGATCACTCTAGGAAATCAACACTTAGAAACTTCTAAGTCTTCTAGAGTCTACTGATCTCGCTGATCACTCTAGGAACCTTTTACAAATCAATGTAAAATAAATGTTTACAAGAGTATGAATTTGCTTCTTAGAAAGCTATAATCACAACTATGATATTTCTCTTAAATTCTAAGTTTAACACTCAATAAATATTACAAAGAATGTGAGGTTGAAGATGAAGTTCGTAAGTATTGATTTCAACAGCGTTTTGGTATTCTTGCAAGAGTTGTATGTTACTTCTGATCAGAACTTCACTATATATATATAGGCGTTTGAGAAGATGACCGTTGAAATGCATTTAATGCGTTGCGTGACTGGACAACTTTGCATTTAATGTTTTCACTAATTTGTCAACTACCTCGAGCCATGCTTTTCTCTGCTTTTACTGACTTTGCCTTTTGTAGCTTCTAACGTTCCTTTTGTCAGTAAGAGACTAGACTCCGTAGCCTGTCATCTAGTACTAACTTCTGATCTCAGATTTTGTGAATACAACATTTGAATAATCAGAATCAGAGTTACAGCTTGGTGCAGAGCATCTTCTTGTCTTCTGACTTTGAAGTGCTTTAGCGTGATACCATAAGAACTTCAATGCTTATGCTTCTAATCTCAATTTCTTCTGATGCTTCATAGACCATGTTCTGATTCTGCTTGACCATCTTCTGATGTCTTGCGAGAGCATGTTCTGATGTTGCAATCCAGAATCTTCTGAGTCAGTGCTTTTTAGCGCTGAATTGTGCATACTCCTTATATATTTCCTAAAATGGAAAATGCATAGGATTAGAGTACCACATTGTCTTATACAAAATTCATATACATTGTTATCATCAAAACAAGAATATTGATCAGAACAAATCTTGTTCTAACAATCTCCCCCTTTTTGATGATGACAAAAACATATATAATTGATATGAATTTGCAATCAGAATATCAGATGACAAAAGACAATTTCACAGATATAGCATAAGCATATAATCAGAGTGTGTCAATATGTCTCCCCCTGAGATTAACAATCTCCCCCTGAAATATATACTAGAAGAATTTATAAATAAAAGACTTCCCTGAGTATTTTTCATTTCAGCAGAGACTTTCACTTTGCCTAGAACTTCAGAATATTCAGAGCTTCTGCTTCTTGCTTCCATATGACAGCTTCAGAGCTTTGAATTTCTTCTTAGTTGTAATAGCATGCTTGATTGAATCAGAACATTCTTGAATGTATCAGAGCATCATCAGAGCATCTTTACATCCTAAAATGTTTCAGAACATACTAGACAAAAATATCAGAACATGAATGTATCAGAGCATAACGTGAATGTATCGGAGCATTCTTGATAACTATCATGTATCAGAGTATTCTTAAAGAATAGCATTTATCAGAGCATATAATATGAAGAAAGTGTATCAGAGTATATTCTCAACCGAGAACATCAGAGCATTCTACGAATGAATATCAGAACATTCTTCTTCTTGTTGCTTCTGATCTTGAAGCTTCACAGCACTAAGCTTGCTTCAATTTTCCAAGAGCATGCTTCTTTATAGAATTGCCTTTCCTCATTTATTTGCTTCTCATGTTGAGCTTTTTCAGAATATCTTCAATCCTGCAAAAAATCTTACAAACATAGAACTTGCAAATAATGTTAGGAATGTTGAGACTTAATCCCAGCAACTGACAATATAAATCAAATCAATTATCATGTTTCTCCCCCTTTTTGTCATAACATCAAAAAGCATTAAAAGGATTCAGATGATAAAACAGCATAAAGTGAAGAAGATAATATTTCATTGATTAACAAAATATATCAGAAGATACAAGATGAATAGAAGCAGATGCAAGAAACAGATGCAAGAAACAAGAAAACATCTAAGACCAAGACACACTACGACTAGCCTAGTTTAGAAACTATCTTGGCCAGAAGGTTTTGAATCTCAGCAGTGCTTTCTATCTGCGTCTTCATAAAAGATCTGAACTCATCGTGAGTTTCCTCATGCTTGTCCAGACGAGAAGCAAGATCAGCTTGATTCTGTTGAAGAGCCTTCATGGTGTTCATCAGAACAGAAGGTCCAGCAGAAGAAGCATCAAAGCTATTGCCCAGAACAGTAGAATTCTCAACAGCAGCATCGACCATGAGAACATCAGCTTGATTTTCCTTAAGAGGAGATTGCATAGCAGGATGATTCTCTATAGCTTGTTTCTCAGCATCAGCTTCTACTTCAGAAGCATCTTCAGCAAACACAGGAGAAGGGAATTCAAAATCTGAATTCTCTAAAGCCAGAAGAATTTCAGCTAAATTCTTTGGAGGTGTAGGAGCAGCAGGTTCTGATGGGTATTCAACTTCTGGATATACCATAGCTGGTGCCTTAGCAGAGGGATTCTCCCTTAACCAGTTGAATAAGAACTTAAAATCTCCAGTCAGAACATGATAGCTAGGCTTCCACACAACCATAGCCAAAGGATGAACTTCTTCAAGCTCATCAACGAATTTATTCTCCTCAAGAGACTTCCAGCTCCTGATGGGATGATAGTACTTACCATCATCTAAATCCAAAAAGTAGCCAGAAGATCCAGTACTTTCAGCCAAGCATCTCTTCTGGATGTTCAGAAAATCAGTCTGAATATCCTTCTTAAAGACTTTCCACAACTTGCGAAGAACACCATGATCCATCTTGGACTCATGAGCAGCTTTCAGAGTCTCCAATCCAGTTCTGACCTTACACATCAACAAGTCATAGAAAGCATTAATAGAGGGTTCAGGAGGATTGAAAGTGAAACAATAGTCAGGATAAAGAAGACTATAGGGTTTTGATTTTCTTGAGGACAAAGCAGGGGTGGTAGAAGATGAAGAATCTTTGGTGGAGGTGGTTGAGAGAATATTTTTAGAAGGAAGATGGAGAGAGATAGCATTTTGTGGTTGAGAGTTTAGAACAGGTGTAGAAGGAAGTGGTTGGTTTCTGTTTGTGGTTATGGAAGAAGATGGAGTGACAGAAGGAGGAGGCTTTTTCTGAGGGGGGCGGTCAGAAGAACGGTAAATTTTATTAATGAGCTTCTCAAGTTGTTCATCAGTTCTTTTAGGTTTGAGATTCTCTTTGGGTTTCTTCTGCTTCTTTGCTTGCTTAGAATCAGGGCCTTCTTCTGTGGCCTTTCTCTTCAGTTTCTTTTCTTTCTTCTTCTGTTCCTTCTTTCTTAACTCATCCAGAGATGGAAGAGTTCTTCCTCGAATCCAAGCAGGATCAACAGAAGTTTGTGCTATAACACATGACTTCAGATAGCGTTTGACAGATTTGTCTTGCTCCTCTTTGAACATGTGAGAAAAACCCACAACAGGAGTTCTTCTAGTCAGAATATCTGGAAACATTGTTGAAGGAGTGGTCACTTCTTCAATCAGTTGCATCCTTTTTAGAGTCTGAGAATTCAGAATAACCCCTTGGATAGCAGTCAAGTTTTTAGATGGGCCAACTGTTCTCAGAACATCTATCAAGCCACTCTGAATCAGAATATCTAAAATCATCCTTCCAACAGGAATAGTATTCTTCTTAAGTTTGGGATTCTTCCGACGTTCTTCATCTCTTGATTCTTCAATAGTAGTCTTCAGATGTTGAAAAAGAATGCGTGATAGATTAACTCTCATGACTTTTCCAATGCAGAATAATATATACTTTTGATCCTGATTGACATAGGTAGTAGCGCTTGATGATTTTCTATGATAGAGAGATCCCATAATGATCTCAGCCCATACTCTGTAGGAAGGCTTTAAGGCAGTAGTGAAAGTAGAGGCGATACCAGAAGTAAACAACTCTCGATCAACTTTCTCCCAAACAGTTCTTCCATGAAGAGCACCAGAGATTTCATCCAAACCATCAAGACCATACAGTTTCCTTATCAGTTTCTCAGTCACAACAACTTCATGCCCTAGCACGAAGGAGATGATGGCAGTTGACGTAACCGTTGCATGTGTCCAGAAATCCTTAACCAATATAGGATAAACTGGTCGAATCAACCTTTCAAAGTAGTTTGACCATTCTTGTATCAGTATAGCAGTTTTGGTTTTGAAATCATGTGCCATAAGATTTTCAAAATCCACCATTGTTTCGCAGAGAACCTCCAGTTCATTATAAGGAATCGAACAAGACTTCAAAGGAAGATATGCAGGTTCCCTTTGTTGAACATGATGTTGCGATGATACCTTGCGTTAAACATTCGAAGATGAAGCCATGGATTCACACTGAGATTCAGGTTTAGAACTAGAGTTTATGCAAAACGAGAGAGATGAACAATGATAGACAACGAACAAAGAGAGAGAATGTAAAAAGATGAAATGTTATGGAGATGAGTTTATATAGGCACGAATTTGAAATGAAATGCAATATGTTTCTGAATGAACAGGATTACAGAAAATCAAATGCATTTAATGTTGAGTGACGTTAGGGCAAAACGTGATATTTGAAATGATTTGCACAGTTACCTAGGGCGGCGTCTCATCAACTGCACGCATGCTTGTCCCTTTAGAGTGAACACGTGTTCATCTTCTGGAAAAGCTGGTGACAGCTGTTTTGCTTTAAAAGAGATTCTGAATCAACTTATACATATGAAACGTTAGTAATAACAGAATCAAAATATCTAACTGACTAAAAATCAGAACTTCTTATAAAAGAAAATAAATGATCATTTCAAATCTAGTCCATATATCAGAACTTCTCATCTTCTCATTCTGGGCATAAATCCATACTGAGATTCTTCAGAATGAACTTAAACCTATCTTCAGCAAGGGGTTTTGTAAAGATATCAGCCCATGGATGGTCTGTATCAACAAAGTTTAAAGATAGAACACCCTTCTGAACATAGTCCCTAATGAAATGATGTTTGATCTCAATATGTTTAGCTTTGGAATGTAAGATTGGATTCTTAGATAAACATATAGCAGAAGTATTATCACAGAAGATAGGAATGTTACTCTCATATATCTGATAATCTTCTAGCTGACTCTTCATCCAGAGCATCTGTGGACTACATCCAGCAGCAGCAACATATTCTGCTTCTGTTGTAGAGAGGGCAATGGTAGTTTGCTTCTTGCTGTACCAGGAGATCAGGTGACTTCCAAGAAATTGACAACTTCCAGAAGTACTTTTCCTTTCAACTATATCTCCAGCATAATTAGCATCATGGAATCCTACTAAGTTATATTCTTCAGATCTTCTGTAGACTAAACCAACATTAGTAGTACCTTTCAGATACCTCAGAATTCTCTTAACAGCTGTTAAGTGAGATTCTCTAGGATCTGATTGGAATCTTGCACACAGACAAACACTGAATAAAATATCAGGTCTAGAAGCAGTAAGATATAGAAGAGATCCAATCATACCTCTGTAGAGCTTCTGATCTACCTTCTTACTTACCTCATCCTTACCTAGGACACACGTTGGATGCATAGGAGTTTTTGCTTCTTTGCTTTCTGAAAGATTAAACTTCTTCAGAAGTTCTTTCACGTATTTGGTTTGATGAACATAGGTTCCATCAGAAGTTTGATTGATTTGAATCCCAAGAAAGTACTTGAGTTCTCCCATCATGCTCATTTCAAACTCAGCCTGCATAGACTTAGCAAACTCCTTTCCAAGTGTAGCATTAGAGGTTCCAAAGATAATATCATCAACATAAATTTGGCAAATTGAAATATCCTTTTTAAAGGTTTTACAAAAGAGAGTAGTATCCACTTGTCCTCTAGTGAAACCATTATCTAGAAGGAAAGAACTTAATCTTTCATACCAAGCTCTAGGAGCTTGCTTCAGGCCATATAATGATTTCTTTAATTTGAAAACATGTTCTGGAGACTTAGAGTCTTCAAAACCAGGAGGTTGGTGGACATATACTTCCTCATCTATATAACCATTTAAGAAGACACTCTTAACATCCATCTGATATAGAGTGACGTTATGTTAAGTGGCAAAAGAAATTAATAAGCGAATAGATTCTAACCTAGCCACTGGTGCAAAGGTTTCCGTATAGTCTATGCCTTCTTGCTGACTATAGCCCTGAGCAACCAGTCTGGCTTTGTTTCTTACAACTTCTCCTTTTTCGCTTAGCTTGTTTCTGAAGACCCACTTGGTTCCAATGATGTTGAATCCTTTTGGTCTAGGAACAAGATCCCATACGTCATTCCTTGTAAACTGATTGAGTTCTTCTTGCATGGAAATTATCCAGTCAGCATCCTCCAGAGCTTGATTAACAGAAGTTGGCTCGATAAGAGATACTAGACCAAATTGACATTCTGCATTGTTCTTAAGGAATGATCTGGTTCTGATAAGATCTTCTTTCTTCCCAAGGATAACATCTTCTAAGTGAGCAGAGGTGAGTCTAGAAGATCTTCGGATGGTTCGCTCTTCAGAAATTCTGAGATTTTCTAATGAAGCAGCAACTTGATCTTCTGACACTTTGCTTCTGGGTTCTTCAGCTTTTGAGTTAGAGACTTCAATATCTGCAAATTCTCAAACTGCTTTGGCTTTTCAAGACCAAGCTTATCATCAAATCTGATATTGATTGATTCTTCAACAATCAATGTTTCAGTATTGTATACTCTGTAGCCTTTTGAGCGTTCAGAATATACAAGAAGGAAACACTTCTGTGCCTTAGAATCAAACTTACTCAGATGATCTTTAGTGTTCAGAATATAACATATACATCCAAAAGGGTGAAAATAAGAAATGTTGGGTTTTCTGTTCTTCCATAATTCATAAGGAGTCTTATTAAGAATAGGTCTTATGGAGATTCTATTCTAAACATAACATGCAGTATTTATTGCTTCTGCCCAGAAATGTTTAGCCATATTGGTCTCGTTGATCATGGTTCTGGCCATTTCTTGTAGAGTCCTATTCTTTTGCTCTACAACTCCATTTTGTTGTGGAGTTCTAGGGCAAGAGAAATCATGGGAAATACCATTTTCTTTGAAATAAATCTCAAAGAATCTGTTCATAAATTTGCCACCATGATCACTTCTGGCCTTTATGATTTTACACTCTTTCTCAGATTGGATCTGAGTGCAGAAGTCAAAGAATATTGTATGAGACTCATCCTTGTGTTTCAAGAACGTTACCCATGTCCATCTGTTATAACCATCTATGATGACTAACCCATATTTCTTCCCTCTGACAGAAACTGTTTTGATTGGGCCAAACAGATCAATGTGCAGAAGTTCTAGCGGCCTAGAGGAGGAAACAACATTCTTAGACTTGAATGCAGGTTTGGAAAACTTCCCTTTCTGACATGCTTCGCAAAGAGCATCTGATTTATATTTCAGATTAGGGAGTCCTCTGACCAGATTTAGTTTGTTAATCTGAGAAATCTTTCTCAAACTAGCATGGCCTAATCTTCTGTGCCAGACCCATTGCTTTTCACTAACAGACATAAGACAAGTTACCTTCTGATTCTTAAGATCTTGAAGATCAATCTTGTAAATGTTGTTCTTTCTCTTGCCTGTAAATAGGATTGAGCCATCCTTCTGACTTACAGCTTTGCAAGACTTTTGATTGAAGATTATGTCATAACCATTGTCACTTAATTGACTTATGGACAATAAGTTATGAGCTAATCCATCTACAAGAAGTACATTAGTTATGGAAGGAGAGTTACCAATACTTATGGTTCCTGAGCCAATAATCTTGCCCTTCTGATCTCCTCCAAAATTGACTTCACCAGCGGACTTAAGCACCAGGTCTTGGAACATAGACCTTTTTCCCGTCATGTGCCGCGAGCACCCAGAGTCCAGGTACCATGACATGTTTTGCTTTGTCTTCTTTGCTACCAAGGATATCTGCAACAGAAATTATCTTCTCCTTAGGTACCCAAATTTTCTTGGGTCCTTTCTTGTTAGTTTTCCTCAAGTTCTGATTAAACGGGTTTAGCATGATAATTAACAGGAGGTACAGCATGATATTCCTTAGGTTGAGCAACATGATACTTTCTATTTTGTGTCACATGCTTCTTTGTGTGTGTAATGTGAAAGCTTTTAGCATGTGAAGTGAGCCTAATATCATGGGAGTGGCCATACTTGAACTGATCATACAATGGCTTGTATGTGATTTTCATATCATCTATGGGTTCAAGTTTGTATGGGGTTTCACCCTCATAACCTATGCCAACTCTCTTGTTTCCACTAACAGCATATATCATAGAGGCAAGTTGACTTCTTCCAATACCTCTAGATAAGAACTTCTTGAAACTCAAGTCATATTCTTTAAGAATATTGTTCAAGCTTGGAATAGACTTTTCTGAACCAGAAGATGACTCAGCATCTTTGGATAGTTTTAAAACTTTTTCTTTGAGTTCAGAATTTTCTAATTCAAGCTTCTCAGTTTTAGATACAAAGAGCTTTCTCAGCTTTTTGTATTTGATATTAAGCTTAGCCTTGATTTCAAGAATTTCAGCTAAACTGGAAGCTATCTCATCTCTAGACAGTTCAGAAAATACCTCTTCAGAGTCAGAGTCTGATTCTGATGTAGATTCTGATCCATCATCCACAGTAGCCATCAGCGCTATGTTGGCTTGCTCGTCTTTAGAGTCTAATTCTGATTCTGATGAATCTGAATCATCCCAAGTTGCCATAAGACCTTTCTTCTTCTGGAACTTCTTCTTGGGTTTCTCCCTTTGAAGCTTTGGACACTCATTCTTGTAATGTTCTCAAAGCACTGATCAGCTCTTCCAAAGATACTTCATTCAGATTCTTTGCAATCTTGAATGCAGTCACCATTGGGCCCCATCTTCTGGGCAAGCTTCTGATGATCTTTTTGACGTGATCAGCCTTTGTATATCCCTTGTTAAGCACTCTTAATCCAGCAGTTAGAGTTTGAAATCTTGAGAACATTGTTTCAATGTTTTCATCATCCTCCATCTTGAAGGCTTCATACTTCTGGATTAATGCAAGAGCTTTTGTCTCTTTGACTTGGGCATTTCCTTCGTGAGTCATCTTTAATGATTCAAAGATGTCATGGGCAGTTTCCCTGTTGGATATCTTCTCATATTCAGAATGAGAAATAGCATTCAGCAGAAATAGTCCTTGACTTATGATGATTTTTAAATTGTTTCTTTTGATCATCACTCATTTCTTGTCTTGACATCTTTGCTCCACTAGCATTTGCTGGATGTTTGTAACCATCCACAAGCAAGTCCCATAAATCACCATCTAGACCAAGAAAGTAACTTTCCAATCTGTCTTTCCAGTATTCAAAGTTTTCACCATCAAATATTGGTGGTCTAGAATATCCATTTCCATTTCCATTGTTGTGTTGATCATTTGAATTAGATGTAGAAGTGGATGTAACAATATCAACCATATTGACTTTGTGTTTTTCTCACCCTGAATCTTTTTCTAACACGGTTAAGTGCTTGCACCTAGAACCGGTGCTCTGATGCCAATTGAAGGATAGAAAAACACTTAGAAAGGGGGGGTTTGAATAAGTGTAACTTTAAAAACTCTTAAGATAAAAACAATGAACACAATATTTTTATCATGGTTCATTATTAACGAAACTACTCCAGTCCACCCCCTTAGAGTGATTTACCTCAACTGAAGATTTAATCCACTAATCAACCTTGATTACAATAGTTATCCACTTAGAAATACTCTAAGTCTTCTAGAGTATACTGATCACACCTTGATCACTCTAGGATATCAACACTTAGAAACTTTTAAGTCTTCTAGAGTCTACTGATCTCACTGATCACTCTAGGAACCTTTTACAAATCAATGTAAATTAAATGTTTACATGAGTATGAATTTGCTTCTTAGAAAGCTATAATCACAACTGTGATATTTCTCTTAAGTTCTAAGCTTAACACTCACTAAATATTACAAAGAATGTGAGGTTGAAGATGAAGTTCGTAAGTATTAATTTCAGTAGCGTTTTGGTATTCTTGCAAGAATTATATGTTACTTCTGATCAGAACTTCACTATATATATAGGCGTTTGAAAAGATGACCATTGAAATGCATTTAATGCGTTGTGTGACTGGACAGCTTTCCATTTAATGTTTTCACTGTTTTGTCAACTACCTCAAGCCATGCTTTTCTCTGCTTTTACTGACTTTGCCTTTTGTAGCTTCTAACGTTCCTTTTGTCAGTTAGAGATTAGACTTCGTAGCCTGTCATCTAGTACTAACTTCTGATCTCAGATTTTGTAAATACAACGTTTGAATAATCAGAATCAGAGTTACAGCTTGGTGCAGAGCATCTTCTTGTCTTCTGACTTTGAAGTGCTTTAGCATGATTCCATCAGAACTTCAGTGCTTCTGCTTCTGATCTCAAGTTCTTCTGATGCTTCATAGACCATGTTCTGATTCTGCTTGACCATCTTCTGATGTCTTGCGAGAGCATGTTCTGATGTTGCAATCCATAATCTTCTGAGTCAGTGCTTCTTAGCGCTGAATTGTGCATACTCCTTATATATTTCCTAAAATGGAAAATGCATAGGATTAGAGTACCACATTGTCTTATACAAAATTCATATACATTGTTATCATCAAAACAAGAATATTGATCAGAACAAATCTTGTTCTAACACCAACCACCAGGGTTTGTGAATGAAAATAAAACTCTGGTGTGTAAGCTAAATAGGGCACTCTATGGTCTGAAAAATGCCCCACGAGCCTGGTATGAGAAGTTTCATAAAACTCTTTTTCAGTTTGGATTTATGGCCAGCATGTGTGATCACTCCTTGTTCATCTACAGTCATCAAGGAATCACTCTATATGCATTAGTCTATGTGGATGATATACTTGTCACAGGTTCTTCATCTACCCTTATTCACAAGGTAATTTCAAAACTGCATCATGAATTTGCTCTTAGTCAACTTGGGAGGCCAGAATACTTTTTGAACCTTGAGGTCATATATCAAACCAATGGCTCAATTATTCTCACTCAAACAAAGTACATCAGAGATCTACTTAGTAGAGTTAACATGGAAGAAGCTAATGGTGTGACTGCACCTATATTCATTCATTGCAAGCTCAGCAGGTTTGGTACTGATATCATGGAGGATCCTCTCTTATACAGATATTTTGTAGGTGCCTTACAATACATCACTCTTACTAGGCCTAATATAGCCTATTGTATAAATAAGGCCTGCCAGTTTATTGCTAACCCTTTGGACAGTCATTGGAGTATGGTGAAACGCATTCTCAGGTATCTCATTGGTACTGCTTCTTTTGGCCTCAAATTGTCTCCTGCAAACTTGAATCAAGATCTCTCTATCAGAGCTTACAGTGACTCTGATTGGGCTAATGATCCTGATGACAGGAGGTCAACATCTGGCACTTGTATCTTTTTTGGTCCCAACCTTATTTCGTGGAGCTCCAAGAAACAATCCCTTGTGGATAGGTCGAGTGCAGAAGCAGAATACATAGCTTTGGCACACACCACAACTGAGTTACTCTGGTTGTAGTCTATGCTAGCTGAATTAAAGGTCAAGTGCTTCTCTCCCACTCTACTGTGTGACAACTTAAGTGTTATGATGTTAAGACACAATCATGTTCTTCATGCTCGTACAAAACACATTGAGCTTGATATACATTTTGTTAGGGAAAGGGTAGGTGCAAACAAACTCAAAAAAACAACATGTTCCAGCCTTTGCATAGCTAGATGATATCATGACTAAGCCATTGCCTAGTGCTGCTTTTAAAGATCTTCGAAGCAATCTCAAAGTCATGCCATTACCACCTCCTTGATCTTGAGGGGGAGTATTAGTGTTTACACATTGTATTGGGTCGGCCTATCTAGGTCAATGGGATTTTTCTTGTAATCTTCTATTGCTTATTATTCATACTATAGAATAGGATAGTATATAAGTGGACAAGCTCAATCATTTTCAGTTTATGCAGTGTAACTGAATTGTAACAGAAATCTTGAATATTCATCTTCTTTGTGAAATGAGAAAGCAGAGTTTCTCATGCTCTATTAACTACCGAAACAAAATTTATTTCACGGGAAGATTGTTGATATGGGTTAAAGGTGAAACAAAGAAGATGGAATTTATTATTTTCATTTCAAGATCAAACTCAGGTGCGAAAAATAGAAATGTATTTCTTCAAGTGAAAGATGGAGTATGCATAAACAATATCTAAAGAAGGTAACTCATAAAGATGCAACATCCATGAAATGTGAGTCTAAGTTTCAACTTAGAGATTTTTTTAGCAATGGTATGTGGAGCGTCATCGTTGTGAATGGGTAGCACAATCATAAAATGACGGAGATTTCTGAAGGTCATAAATATGGAGAACATCTAGAGTCATTAGAGGTTAAAGTTGTTCGTGAGATGACATTATAATATGATCATTTCAAGTAAAATTGTGATGACGTTGAAGAAAAGGAATGGTTGGAGTGAAACTAATATCAAGCATTTTTATAAGACTATGTACAATGGGGGTGTTGAAATTTTTTTTCAACTGTTGAATTCATGCAATGGTATGTTTAATAGCTTGTTTAATATGATGTGGATTACTTTGTGTTGAAAGAATTCAACATGTTGAATGAATGAGAGTGGGGGCCACATACAATATTTTGCAAAATCCTATTGGTTGTTGTGACTATTTGAATTTTTAGTGTGTTGTGAATGGTGGTAAAGTAGGGTGTTGAATTTTATTAAACAAAACTATTGTAGTGAGTAAAAGTTGAATGTGTGTTGAATTATTAGGTGGAAGAGAGAAGATGATGTGGAGTATAAAAAGTGAAAAAGTAGGGTGTTGAATTTGGAAACCATTGTAAATAGTCTGAGGAATATTATTTTTACACTAAACAATACACTTACACCGTATATGTATACAGTTTTAATTTTTTAAAATGATTAATAATTATATTTTCTTTTTGTTTGATTCAAAGAACCACATGCAAATGTTGTATATTAGACGGTGTATATGTAAATTGTTTGGTTCTTGGTGTACAAATAGCAATGCTCTTTTATAATGCGTGACACAAATTCAAAAAGTCTATCAAATGTCCAAGATCATAAATACAGCATTTGGTGAAATGCTTGGTTGAAAATAAATATGTGTATATCTACAAATTTATTGGTGATTCAAAAATATACAAAGATATATTTTCTGAAATCCATTAAATTATTTCTTACTTTCCTTACTTTTTTGGTGATGATCCCCACGTATAAAACCAATAAATACCATCTATTGTTGCTTGAGTTTATTTTCTCCACTTCTACGAAGATGGCATACTCAGTTGTATTTTCTTATATGACGCGTGAGAATGAAGTAGGTGTCATTTTGG
This sequence comes from Vicia villosa, assembly GCF_029867415.1. Classification (NCBI taxonomy): domain Eukaryota; kingdom Viridiplantae; phylum Streptophyta; class Magnoliopsida; order Fabales; family Fabaceae; genus Vicia; species Vicia villosa. The sequence goes on along the minus strand of NW_026704985.1, from coordinate 24,129 downwards.
ATTTATAAGGATGTCGTGATTTTTTTTTGAAATCTTCACGAAATTCTCCTAAGATAATTGTGACTAGTCAGAACAATACTTTGATGAATCTTCTTAACAAAATGTTTTCCAAATCTACTGATCAACTGTGTTGGTATCACGTTCTAAAAAATATTAGAGTAAGATGAAAGTTAAAATCTAAGGATGACAAAAAGAATAAACTAACTAAAGTATGGAAAATTATAATGGATACATTGGAAACTATATTGGGCCTGACTCGGAGAAAGCATTTATTTAATCTCTTCACTTGTTGAAAATTGTATGAGAAAAATTTCTCAAATTAATAAAATATGTAGAGGGTAGGATATTGGGACAGGTGAAGGAGAAAGAGGTATGAGTCAGGACTGACTATGTCATGCATATTAGAAATAAAACAACCAATAGGGTCGGTTCTACTTATAATAGATAAAAAAACGTATTTGGAAATAGTATGAGTGGGTATCTTGTAACAGTATGATACATGGAAAATATACTAATATACAAACTTCATTTTAAAAAAGCATCATTTGAAGAGAACACAGATTCAATAGAATTATGTTATGGTTACAATCATATGTAAATATTTTTAGAAATCATTTCACGAGTACTTAACTTCTCTCATAGGCTTTTGTCTTCCATTTAATCACTTCGAGATCAGTGTTAAGAACCACTTGATAATCACCACTTTGCAATTGCATCTGATGAGTTGGGAGTTTTTCTGGATTTTTAACATTGGTGTGAATATAATGGGTTAGTTGGCTGTGAGGATGTTCTTCCATCTATTTAAGATTTAAACACTATTACGGAATACATATATTATCACAGTTGGGAGAAAGATTCTACTATGGACGGTGGTCCGTAGTGTGGTTGTATGTGCCTTCTTTACAACCACGGGCTACTAACCGTGATAAAGACAATAGCGTGTAACATAACACTATAGCTGTTTAAAACAACCGTAACAAAAGGTTGAGGTTATGGGTTTGATATCCAACGCCTATATTTTTTGTAGATTTCAATATATTTCACCAGGATTCTATAATTCAACCGTAGTGAAAGACTTAGCACACAATATTTCACCATGATCCTTGTTTCCAACTTTGGTGATATGTTTAGTTGAGTTTATTATAACTTGTAGATTTCAATATATTTCACCATGATTCTATTAAACAACCGTAGTGAAAGAATTAGCACACAATATTTTACCATGGTCCTTGTTTCTAACTTTGGTGATATGTTTACTTGAGTTTATTATAACTTCTAGATTTCAATATATTTCACCAAGATTCGATAATCCAACCATAGTGAAAGAAATAGCACACAATATTTCACCATGGTCCTTGTTTCCAACTTTGGTGATATGTTTACTTGAGTTTATTATAATTTATGTGGAATGCTTATTTCACCAATTGTTCACTAAACATATAACATTTTAATCTGATTTAGAAAATTATAATATGAGATATTAAGTTATATTAGAAAAACAAGTTACACTAATCAATGTTGTATAAGCTTTATACAATTCATTATCCAATTTTTTAACGATTAGATCTTGTTTTAATATTTTTAGATATTTAACTATCTCTTCTTTCACCTCTAGTTCATTTTGTAAAATATTATTTACTTTACAAATAAAATTAAACGTGATGGAAGATGTAGTTGAAGAACTAGAATGATTGAACAAAGTTTTAATCGTTAAAGAGCGAAATGTAGATAATAAACTACAGAAAGCTTGTATAACATTAAGAAATATTTTTTATAGCATGAAAATGGCTTCAGATTAAATCACTGTAAACTCTTGCACTTTTATAGATTGACTTCAAAAATCTATTATTTGAATTGATCAATATCGAATTAAAGTTATGACTAAGTTAAGAGTGTGGTGCTTTTTTTACTTATTCTCTTGGTAGTCTTTGTTTCAGTCTTGATGATCTAGATGCCTTGAGCTCTATTTTAATTTTTCATTGGAGTGTTCTTCTTAGAAGACGGTTGTTAACCTTGTAGATTTTTCTTTTTCGTTTTATGTTTGTTTGTTTTCTTTGTTGTATCTTTTGGTACATCTTGTGTCAATTGTTCATTTATATTTTGAAATCTTTGACCTATATTATTATTAATATGTACTATTTATCTTTAAAAAAAACTAATAAGCGATCTTATCCTTTTATTAATGTTCATAGTTTTGGCTACAAATCCTTCACAATGTTCAAATCACTATACATAGATAGACTGCCTGATTTCTAATGAATTAATCTGGACACTATAAATCAAAATATTTTGGTATATTGATGATCATGAAAATCACTCATTTCATAGAAGCTACTTTTATTCACACTGAAAAACTTTAAACAATATTCAAATTAAAATGAAAGGTTTAAGGAATATTAAAAATTACCTGTATAAGTAAATAAAGTTAAATTAAAACTAGTATCAAATAGCTGTCAACAATTCAAAAATGGAATATGAGTGCTCTCTCTGAGCATCTACTACATGTATCTCTCGTCCTTTTCCCTCCTACTTAATTATTACTCATCTATTATTAACCAAATATTTTTAACTATTTATTTAAATTTAATTTATTAACCAATTATCTTATAACTAAATCAGAGCAAAACCGAATGAATTTTGACCCACTTCATGACTTTGCAATTAGTTGAGATTAATGGAACAGTCCATGTTATTCAAAATGCTATGTTTTTCTAAATAAAGATAAACTACAAGTGAGGCCAAATTATTTCAAAACATTTAATGAAGGCACTCAGTACTATATCATATAGACATAGGATTTTTCCGTTGACTATGTGAAGAAAAATCAGAAAGTGGGGTACACCTAGTAATCAAACACACCCATCTTTTTAATGTTGACTATGCTCTCACTTTAATTCCTTTTGTTTTCTTGCTCCATTAGGGACCACCATGAAAATGACTATCCCTTTCTCTCGTTTCTTCATAGTGGTTTCTTTACTGTTCATTGAAAATGATGAGATGCTCTCATCACATGAAGAATATAGAAAACTCTAGCTATACATTGAAATAGAGATTGTAAACAGGTAGGTCCCAGTGAAGGTGCTTCTGAGTTGTGGACTTTTGGAGTCTCCACGTGACACAAACTCAAGTTCCTCTTTTAAGCAGCTTTATGCAAAGCTTCATTTATTTATTCTCTTGTTAGTCGCCATCCTTCTAAAGTATCTCCAATGAAGCATCAAATTCTCTTGTTTTTCTTTGTTCTCATTCTTTCTTCTTTCTTTGCTTCTGCTCGTTTTCTTGTACCCCCAAATGGTTCAAAACATGGTAACTATGTTGTTGTATAATACTACTTTTTATGTATTGTTTGCTCACTTCATTTCCATTTGTTAACTAATTTTTGAGGTTGGAATAACTTGATATGTATATAGGTGAAAAGGAATTGAAGGTCATTGGTATAACATCAAGCGAAATGACAGAAGATATGGAAGAAGTAAGTATCTACATGCTACTTTTGTCTGAACTTGCTTACTTTCTGTCTTGTAATTTGGTTGAAATTTGTGTAGTTGATGGGATTAGAGGAGTGTTTTGAAAAGGATGAAGAATGCTCTAGCAGAAGGATGATTGCAGAGGCTCACTTGGATTATATCTACACCCAACACCACAAGCCTTGAATCAGTTCAAATGCGGTGTTTTAATTGCGCATGAGTACTAATTAAAACAATAATAAAGTATTAAATCTGAAATATAAATGAATGATGTATCCAAGTTCTGTACATTTGAGGTTCAAGATGTGAAGGTTGATGAAAATGTATGTTTCTCAATTATATCAGGTATCTACATATAGATGTTGAATTAGTCACACTTTTCAAGATGTAAACACATTTATGCCTTTACATAGTACCCTACTAAAATGTGTTTTAAAGTTCGCACATAGCACAAACTGCTTAATGGAGAATAGTGCTTCTAGGTTCTACCTCTGCTTAATTGCTTCAATAAAACTGCTTAATGGGGAACATAGTCTATGTTCTACGCAGAAATTCTATTAGTTCTATTTTTTTTAAATGATTACTACTCCCACTACTTCTGGTCACAAATATACATAAAAATTGCTTTAAAATGGTATATTAGCATTATGTATTTGTACTTTATAGGTCAAACTGGTCAAAATACAAGTGTTCAGAGATTTCCATCAGATAGGTTATAATAAAATGACAGTATAAAGATATGAACTGTTACTTAAGTGTATGTATATCATACAATGACAAACTGAAGATGAAAACTGATGCAGAAGTGTACGTAAATATAACAAATGTGTACAGTAAGTCAACAGATATGCACCACAAGGATGAACTAACCAGAAATGTTGGTACAGTAAGTCAACACATTTATATTACTGTTATATATAACATCACTACTACAAGACAACTCTTGTGATTCAAAGAACTAGGAGGAAGGTGTCAGTAGCAAAAATAAATGGTAGCAAATTTAAAGACAACTAAAATGCCTTGCAGAAATTTCTTGCAGATATTATGGGAGTACCATTCCTTATGTATGTAATCCTTCAACCAAATAAAACACAAACCTAGTAAAAGGGGAAAGGAAGAGCATCCTTTGCCTAGTAGATCTTTACTATAAGTTTATCAGCTTTCAGCACTAAACATCGGCTCAGAATCCAATCAGGAAACATATTTATTTTGTTCTTTTACATTTATCGACAACAAAACAGAAAATCTTGGTAGTATGAAAAGGAAAATTTTAACAGATCATATTACAAAGAAACTGAATTTCAGGAAATTACAAATGTAATGCCCATGTAGGAAGGGGAACCATCAATACAGTAGAAATTTGAAATTATAATGATACAGACTGCCACCCAACATTTGCGACAATGGCTTAAGTGCCTTGCTTCATATTACAGCCAGATGCTGTATAAAAACCACAAATCTGCTTTATCATACAAAATTAAGTTACAATACAACCACATCAATGAGCAAAGAGTTGAGCTGTAAAAACTATTGCATGTATATATATATACTTTGAACACTGAGGAATTAAAGTGTCCTCCTGATTACAAGTAATAAAAATAGGAACAAGGAAAAGGAAAACAAGAACAAAAAACTGGAGCACAAAATTTGTTTGCCAGCTCTAGAAACCAATTAGAGAAATAAATTCAGCATGAAGAGATATCAAGATTCGCTAAAAGTGAAGTAAACCTGGGTTTACTCAGTTTGTTAATTCTTGTTAACATCAAAGCTCCAGTGTTCTAAGCTTGTTTCAATCTTGTTCCTGAAAAATATAACAGAGCCAGATCATTCCCAGCAATAAAAGCCATTTACTTTTATATCAGCATATTTAGGAGGATATTGAGGTGGAGGAAAATGAAGCCAGGTACTGAAATGGGAAAAAAAAGATATACATTTTTTTACTTGAGAAACAAAGGACCTACTACCTAGGAGGGTCCATCATTTGCATTGTCCTAGTGATAACACAGTAAGTTTGATTTATAATGATCATCTCCGACCCAACAAATATTTGAACACGCCCACTCTTACAAACAGATGAATTTGAACTCTATTATGTCCACTAACATCAAATAATAAGCCTTACCATCTTGAGGACACTCGATAACGAGTTATCTGATAAGCATCTTGTGTGAATGATAGGACCCCTTCCAGAACTCGTATCTTTGATTCCCGTCTCAGTATCGCTATCTGAATTAGTCACGTAAACAGCCCCTTTGAACATCCACTCACTATTTTCCTGACAGTAAACATCTTCAAATAACTCGCCACATAGCACACATAAGCACTGGTTTTCATCTGCCAGAACCATTGCATCCTCTTGACTTTCGTCTGTTTCCTTGTCTTGTGAATCTACAGAGTCAGTAAACTCATTTTCAGATGAACATTCAGCTTGGCCAGCAACCCAGTCAGTTGACTTCAGATACCATCTTGATGCTTTAGTTAAACCACTGTGTTCTCTTTCTCTTGTGGCGTGCCACTCCAAGTGTCTATTAAACTGCTCTTGGAGTTTGAGCTTAAGGCCACAAATGCTGCAATGATGTGGAAAATCATCAAATAATCCACTAATTACAGATGGATGCAATTTTCTGATTACATTAGGCTTAAACTCAAAGCCAATGACATTTCTAATATCTGTGCTGGTTGATTCAGATAAGGACGTAGATGTTTTTGCAGTATCATCTAACTCATCTTTAGTAGAAGGGACAGGGACAACTGCAGAACCAGACAATGAAGCAACAGGCATAGAGCTACTGGTACTAAAGCTGTCGCAGTAATCTTCCGATCGAGACACCACCTCAGCTGGTGTCTCAGTTTCTGTGGATATCAAACCCTTTGCAACTAATGAGCTTAAAAGGTTTGAAAGTGGATTTGAGGTTTTATTTGTAGCATCCAATGTCTGGGCTGAGGCACTGCTAACATTCGAGGAAGCTGGTGGTAGAGTAGATGTCCTTATTGATTGTCCAGCCTTTCTTTGAGGTCTTTTTGGCAAAGCAGATGAAGATGGAGAAGCATTGGCAGACACTGAAGAAATTAATGTGGCAGGGGAAGAACCGCCTGACTGAGAAGGCCGAGACCCTAATAGAGATGGAAGATTACTAGTAATTGGCATGTTGGAGAATAGTCTACTCTTCACACTTGCAATTTCTGTATGACTTGTGGCTGGCTGCTCTGAGGTTTCTCGGGCTAAAGAAACATTGGACAAGGGTAGCTTCTTAGTCTTAACATTTACTTCAGTGGGAGAAGCGCTCAGTTGTTGCTGATACCTTGGCTGAAAACTCGCTGAAGGTAATGGACCCTGCAAGTCTTTTACCTGTGATGATCTTCGCAAGTCACCAACCTGAATATTAGGAGAAAGGGTGGGTGAAGAATCTTTAATATATTTGCTTTGCAGGCCTCCCAAAAACTGAGATGTTTTACGACTGTGAGGATGGTCTTGCTTATCGAAATTTTCTATTAGATGAGAGTGGTCGATACTTGGTGGCGAAGGAGAGCGTTGTCGCAAAGGTGACTGCCCTGAAATGGATTCAGATCCCACAGAATGAAACTGTTGTCCTCCAATTCTTGCATTGGGCAGGAAAGCACGATTCCCCATCCTGGCAGCAGAAGAATTTGCATTGCCTAGTAAGGAACCAGAGATTGACATACATCCATCCGAGGGACCCAATTCCTGATCCAATTCATCAATTGATTGATGCTCCTGCAATTTCCATGATAACGACGGATGATGCCGAAATTGTTTCTTTTGAGTGGCTTGAGATCTATTGGTCATTTCTCTATCAACATTTGTCCCAAAAACATTTCTGATTTGGTGGTGGTTCTCTTCAGCGTCCTGCACAAAGGAAACAAAATCAACAATCTACATACTAATAATAACAATGCAGAATGAGGAGATGAAATTTAGTTCATTAAATTAACCGGTGTACAGGTAATTTAGGGATGTGTTTGAAATTGTAGATAAGGGGTTTAACTTTCAGTAATTAGGGAAATTGCAGTTAAGTTGTAGGGGTCCCATGATGTGTTATCTCATTTGAGGTATAGAACTTCATTTCTTTTTTATCAAAATATAAAATTGGGTTAGTTGTGTAAGTTATGTTCTCCTAGTAACCTACACTAGGCATATTATTTTATCTCAGGATATTCAATCATATATAGAAGAGATCATCAAAATTCTGGTTTTTAACATCTCCAAATTACCAAATTCTCATCATCAGCAGTCCAAGCATCATTGCCCAAGTTGTTACGGACACCATGACTAGTCAATCCAATGTTCATGTCATCCCACATGTACTCCTCTTCCTCGGAATTTTTCCAGCTATTTGACATTGCATTTCTCTTTATGCCAGTTATGTTTCGTGTTGGCTGATGTTGTGCATCCGAAATAGTAGTAGCTTCAGTATTTGAAAAACTATGCTTCAGGCCAACACCATTTCTTTGCCCAGATATGGTCCCTGAAACACCAGCAGCTTTGTTGTACAAATTGCGGTGTCCTAACTCAGTTATGCTGCCATCAGTTCTGCCAATACCCATGCCCATATTCCTTGAGAGATTGGAACCATGTTCACCGCCTCCATAGGATGCACTGATGCTCTTTTCTGGAACAGGGTCATTGAATGGGTCTCTATGAGTGTGCTGATTACTCTGCAATGTATATCATTAAAATTAAAATAAACAACTGACAGTGAAAAGCATAAAAGAAAAACAAAGACTACTACTAGCCATAAGTAGATGTTAACAGCAACATAGTCATCATTTGAAATTGCAATTACTCCAGTCATATCATCAACAACTCCTTTAGAGCAAATTTAATGCAGGTGAAGTAAAGTATTGGTTTGTTATATAGTATTTATAGTTTACTACCATTGGACCAAATCTATGTCGCAGTAACTATAGCATGCCGTGCTTTCCATAGCCAACTGAAACTAACACTGTTTGCAACAATATTTAGCATTTAAAAATTATTTAACAGTCATTTTGATACTTGCAACACATTAATTGACAAACATTATTTATAAGCAACCACCATTGGAATAAAAATAAGTTAGATCAACTAAAGATTCTTTAAATCTTACGTGGCACTTTGGCCCCACAAAAAGTAACATAATTGACTCAAATTAGTTTCTTATACTTCACCCCATTAAAGATGCTCTTAGTCTTCATTTCAGAAAGTGCATATCAAAAGGCATGATTGGATAGCTAAAGTATGACAGGAAAATATATTGCTATAACACTATTGCTATAATTTCATAGGAAAAGTTCTCATGCTTGTGCCTCCAGACTAGAGTTGCTTAGCTAGTTTGGATAACAAGTTGGAATAGTCTTAGATCCAACAACATAAAATGATTCAGATAAACAAGCAGGACCTTTCATGATTAATCAGGAGAATATGGGAGTAGAGTTCACTGGAAAGGTCCAATTGAAAAATAAGTGATTGCAATAATATTGGGTTGTCCTAATAACGAAGAGATTGAAATACGATATGATGATACATATCCCAGTTTCATCAGGCAAGAAAATGACTTGGACTTCCAATCCATCACAGACATAAACCTTGTAATCATGTAATATTTTGATCTTTTACCATGAAATCAAAATTTTAAAACTTGGAACTATAAATTTAAGGCGCAATCATTTCACTTACCCTGCTGGACTCCTGAACACGCTGTCTCTCAAAATACTTGGGATTCACATGTATACTGTGAGATGGATGATGTGTCTGTGAATCACTCCTGAGTGCAGCAGATGCTGAAGACGAACCATTGACTGCTGGAGTGAAGCCTAGTTCTTTGTCTATAGCCTGAAGGGTCTGAGGAGGAAAGACTCCTTTCCAAGTTCCAAAAAGGTGTTTCATACTTTGACGGACAGGAGGTTCAACCTGTTTGTATGCCTTGCAGAACACCTAAAATGTAATGGAGTAAATTAGAAGGTACCTACTTAAAATAGGTCTGTAAAATGATATACCATGTCTCCAGAAAAACATGCATGTTTAATGATATGAATAATTCATTGTTTACCATTGTGACTGTAAAGACATGTTAAAAGACATGAAGGTCAATAATGTGCAAAGAGAAGAAACTGATATCTAACCTCGGGTAGTTTGGCAGCAAAGAATTTTATGTAATCCCGCCCAATATTCTTAACAATACTGTCTAAGAGATAAAGAGATGGCAGCTTTTGTTCACTAGGAACCTGGAAAGTCATTAACACAATTAATTGAAAATTTACCTTTTATAACTAAAATATTAATGATCAAGCTAGAAATTAATGCACATAAGGAAAGAACCAAAAACCAACAATATATAGCTCACAACTAAGGTATTAGCAGCAAATGACATCAAAATCCAGCAATAGTTTATCAACAGCATTACATAGAAGTTATAAAATGTAAAATGTATATGCACAATGAATTGTTAAACAGTTCCTTATTCTAGCTGCCGGTATCACGTCTAACACTCCACATTTTGTTGATAGCTCGGATAATATCTTACAACATATGTAAAAGCCTTAACAATGTACAAAGATGAATAAAGCAATCTTCAAAAAACGTGACAAACATGAAATGTGTTGGGCACGGTCTTGATTCCTCCGAATGAATACTGTCCAATCTTCAAAATCATGCGAAACACTGACTGATTCCATATGCTCCTTGATCCAAATTGATTGTAGATGGAAGTATTGACGTTATCTTTATTAGCATGCCATGTGTAACTCTAGCAAACGAAGCGAATCCACTAGTACAAGAGTGAAATGGTACAAGGAACAATGTCTCTGTACAACTTTTTCATACAACTTCTCTTACTGAATTCTAAAGTAGCCCCCCGCCAAAAAAAAAGCTGATGAAATGAATCACTCCATACACAAGTCAACCCTATGAAGTAGGATGCATTAACTTATGAACTATAAAACAGAACTACCTTTCCTAAGTGCCAAAGTACTCTACAATTACATTGTGTATTACAACTGAAAAGATGACAAAGAATATAAATGAAACATTAACTTGCACTGGCTATCATGGAGTAACCATTCTATATTGATACATTATAAATAATGTGTTTCCAAAGATTCATAATCCCACGTGCACTCTCTAAATGATTCTTGCTGTGTTTCACTTGCAACAAATGGATTACAAGCCGCAATTACAGAATGAAAACTCCTTTATTTCCTTTATTAATTAACTTAGATTGTAAGGCAACATATTTCCCTTTTGGTTCAATTTTCTTTCTAGGTGGGTGAAAGAGCATAGCTCAAAATCAACACACAGATAAATAAAGCCACGAGTAGGGGACCAATGAAATGAAGCTACACACTATATAACATAAGATAGCTTAGCTTAACTTAACATAATATAACATAAGAAACAATAACGTCGATTAAATCAGGAAAACCACAACACCGGTAATAAAGGGTTTTATCATTTTTATTCCATCTTCTAACGGTACAAAAATCCAATTCAATCAGCAATTACCTCCATAACACAACCCCTTAAAAAAAGAATAAGAAAACTAACCAATTGAACATATAAACAGCTACACAGTGTAAAAACTAACTTCACCTCTAGAATGTTAGCACATATAGTAGCAGCAATAGCCTTCTCAGCAGCTCGATTTTCGTCCGCAATTCTAGTCAGGTTGTTAATTATCAGTTTCGAATTGAAAGTCAGCTCTGCAAGCCCACTCTTATACTGCGCCACAAGCTCCTGAAACGGCAGCGGCTGAGGCTGGTAACCATCATCATTATTTTCGACGTCTCTATCATTCTGTCTGAACCGTGAAGCAGAAGTAACTTGCTGTTGTCTCTGTGGAAACATCGGAGCACTCGATTCCGCATTTCGCGGATCTTTTATCAATCTGGGTCGCTTCAAAATCGGTTCTTTGGATCTATCAATAGGTCTTCGCAAATTCTCCATAGCAGATGAAGTAAAATACAAACCCTAATCCAAATCCTAAACCTAATTTACATATAATTGATATAGATATTGATGAAACTAGATTACAAGGTGGGGAATGAATACATCGATCAATAATGATATTGAATTATGAAAAAAAAAAATACAAAATTGAAAGAAAAAAATAAACAAAGTGTGATTGTAAATGGTATAATACAAATTATACAATAACCCTAATCAAAAATCGGAAGAGAGTGATAACTGATAAGGGAGAAGGAATTGAGGTTGATTAGCGTTGAATTGAATGTTGATTGTGCGAAGAAGAATGAAAGGGTTGAAATTGGATTTGGGATTTTGATTGAGGAAGAAAAAGAGAGAATGTTTGGATTTATTCAGACAGAAGTGTAGATTTCCTGCAGTGGGGATGTTCTACGTTCATGCTGTCTGGATAGTATTAGCCGTTAGATTTGAGATCGTGTTTCAGGATTTAATCTTGTTGTTTTGGTTAGCCGTTACTTTTATAATTTAATTTAATTTAATTTAATTCAATGGATTTTTTATAAAAAAAAGTAATAGATAAATTTTAAAATCAAAGCTGTATTAAATTTTTAATAATAAAAAATGATTTTTGACTTAAAAATAATAAAATAATTTCAACTGAAATTGAATAAAAACTAACGTTAGAAATTGTATTTCTTTTCAATATATATATATATATATATATATATATATATATATATATATATATATATATATATATATATATATATATATATATATATATATATTTTGTAGGTATTAAAAATATTTGTGAAAATGTGTTAAATAATAATTTAATGAGAGGAAAACACTTCATGAAAAAATAATGTCTATTTATAAAATAATAACAATATTCAAACATAAGAATAAAATAAGAATAAAAGAATTCCATTATTTTCTCCAACTTTATAATAACTAATTATTCCTCAATAATTTGCATGGTTGAAAATTCTCTGTTGGAGTTTGTGATTGAAAACATAAAATCTTGCAACATGAACAAGTTCTTGAGAGCGGCTCTAAAAAAGTCAAAGATAGTGCTCGAATTTTCAAACAAGACTCGAACATGCATTTGGTCTATGAAGATGCCTTGCAATGGAGAAGAATGATCAAGAAATTCTTACACCCAAAAATTCCTATAAGGGTTCAATGATGGGAAATTCTAGTAGAGACAAGCAGAATAATGGTACTAAGACTGTATTTTGACTGATGACAAAATAGAGAATCTCTCAAGAGATAATAAGAAAAAGTGTCTGCTGGTGGAAGAAAGGAAGATGGGTCAATATAATTATCCAATTTTCATACTATTAGACAAAAAAGAGGAAATGATTACAAAACCATGGAAAACGAGAGTTATTGTTAAACTTCTTGGTAGGAAAATTGGATATAAAGCCTTGGAAACTCGTTTGAAACAAATTTGGGTGAGGAATGGAATTATCAATATTACAGATCTGAGTAACGACTATTTTCTTGTGTCTTTTTCCGATAAAGATGATAAATATCATGCTTTAACGGATGACCATTTGTTAATATATGATCATTATCTCATTGTTAGAGAATGAAACCCTAATTTTCATCTAGATAGTGATCAAATTGAGAAGATGGCGATTTGGATGAGATTCCAGGTTTACTAAGTGAATGTTATGATGCAAAAGTTCTTACAATCATTGTAACATAATTGGTAGAACAAAGAAGGTGGACAAGAACACTCATCTTCATGAACGTGGAAAGTATGTGAGATCGTGCATGGATGTTGGTTTATCAAAAGCGCTATGTGTTATGTTCACGATTAGAGATAAAGTCTATCATGTGGAATACAAAAGATTACACTTGTTATGTCTCAACTTTGGGAAGGTTGGTCATATATGGAAGGTTGTGAAGAGAAAGCAACTCAAGTAACTAAAGAGGAAGTTAGCGTCCAGTAGGGATAAAAGAATGTGGAGTCCAATGGTATTCAAGGTGGTAATATCATGATTTTCACGGTGTTCTAATTTCTATAATAAACAGTAAGAACATATTCGGATCCATATCGGTGTTTCTTAATTCCAATTGTTCTCTTCTCTCTTCCTTCTTCCTTTAATTTGTATCTTTGATGATGAGATATTTTCTATATGTTTATGAGATATGAGAAGGAATGAGAAAAGTTTGACTTTGTATTCTTAAATATGCCTATTTTATAGGCAACTCATTTCAACAGACATATCACATCCCAATAGTTATGTCCCTATATGAAGAGAGATAGAAGAGGGATTTATATTTTGAATTTCAAAATAAGATCCCTTTGGATTAATTACCAATTAAACCCAAACAATTGTCACATTTAGGTGTCGTTGTTTAAAACCAAATTTTGTTGCATGAGTCACACCTAATTATTTTATAAATTAATCCAACAGTCTCCTACTTGACTCATGTGACAACTTTATGTTTCAATCTTATACCATTATTGTGCATCATTCATTGAAAGTACCAAATTATTATCTTTAGTGAATTGAAATGATCGGATCATGGCGGTCCCAAATTATTCATCAACTTGATTCCTTCCATGTATCACGAATCAAATTCAATTCAAATAACTTTAGGGGATACAATAATGTGTCTTTCCTATCTTTTCAAAAACACCCTAGTCATCACATATTAACAATAACATATAACATAATATGGATAACAAATTCAGTAGAAACATAACCTTAATTGAATTCACAAGTGTCATACAATACGAATATTAAACTAAACATGTGTATGTACCAATCATATTATAATGTAAACAAGGACTTTTACATAAAGTCCATCCTTTCCACATGGCCAACAAATGTCTTTCACTAGTGCAGAAACTACTTTTTACATCGGGTAAAAACTACTTTTTACATCGGGTCTGGACCCGATGTAAAGCCAAGCGATGTAATAAGTCTGAGACATTTTACATCGGGCCAAAGCCCGATGTGAAACATTAGCATACCACATCGGTTGAATTCAAATGTCTGATGTGAAAGATAATGCAATTTTTTATTAAACAAAAATATGCGCCATATTTTACATCGGGTATTCATTTTGCCTGATGTAATAGACGACCTTTTACATCGGTTTTTAAACAAGCGCGATGTGAAAAATCATGCCATTTTTTATGCGCCATATTTTACATCTGGGTGTGCATTTTACCCGATGTAATAGAGTACATTTTACATCGGTTTTTAGTACGGCCCGATGTAATATCTTTTCTGGTTTTTAGCATAATTTGATTGTTATTCCAATTTTCCCTATTTTTACCTGTAATTTTTTTACCTAATTTTCAATATAATACACAAATACCACACAGACCAATGTAAGGTCGCTACTTTGCACATTTTTCCCACAACACACAGACCACATTTAATTGCACCAAATAGCTAAGGTATATGCATATATATTCGTCAAACTATTCAAAAGTATTAATTTAGGATACACAAGTGTACAAAATGATAAGAAAATTTTACACACATTTTCTACTACAAAATAAAAACACTAAACATAAAGTTATCCTTTATATAACTCAAAGAAACATTTTGCCCAACGGAGTCGCAAATCATACGAATCTTCTTGTATTAATTCTGTAGGATCATCAAATACCTACAATACGTAAATGTATAATACAGAGTTATTCTTTGAAAATTATCATTAAGTTGCAAAACGCGAAGTAAATAACAAATTAAAGTTATTTTTTTACCTGCATCCAAGATCCAGTTATATTTGCAGAGACAATGTCCAACATATTTTTCATCACATAGTATCCACAATCATTAGAGTTATGTTGTTTCCTTGTCTACAAATGAAAAACATAATTATTGAATAATTATCATAAAATTAAATATAGAATTATAATTTACATCACACTTACATTGGGTCTATGCCATGTAGCCTTTTTTCTATTGCCATAATTTGCAAATTGATGAACCTCAAAAGCACTAATTAAAAAAAAACCATTTAAAGCCACATAAAATATGAAATTACTTATCAATATCAATATAAAAGATAAATTTTCTTTGAAAGATAAACTTACGTCGAAACAATTTTCTTCGTGTCTTTATCAATACCATGATGAAGTGAACAAAAGACAACCACAATATTGTCTCTTGGACACATGACTATTAATTGCCAATGATCTCTGTACATGTGTATGGAAATACAAAAGTCACATAAAATATCTATGTTATATATCAAAATTAAAAAATAAGAAACAGAATTTCATAAAAACTTACCCATGAATAAGTGGTAGGAGGTGGCAAACTCTGTCTTCCTTCATTAACTTATCTTGTATGTAATTTCTAACCTTTGTTGCAGAACTCGGGACATCATCATAATGTATACACATAGCAGGGTCCATAAATCCATACACTTCTGATGATGAATTATCAATACATAAACGAAGAATATACCTAAATAATTTTAAAATAAACATTAGATTCGAAGTGATGAGATATATATATCCTATTAATAGATATTGAAAGTAATAAAAAAAAGAAAATGTACTTACGTGCACCAAACTTGCAGAATAGACACGTCAAGCCAATGAAAACCCACCAAAAGCTCTCTGATACACTTAGCTGATATATAAAAATTAATGGCAGATTTACAATGACTTAATTCGATTTCCAAGTGTCTGTCAGCCATTTTCACAACCATGAGTAGCAATCTCTGAACATCGTCAACTTCCACACCTTTTGTGCTTCCTTTTGCAGCTGAACAACTTCCTTTTCCGCTTCCTTCGACAACTTCCATTTTTTCAATGCATTTATTATCATCTGTGCTTTGCGATAAACCCATAGACTTAAGTGTCTCCATAAAAGATTGTTGCATTACCTTACGCTCTTCAGCCAACTTTTGATCAAAATCAGCTCTAAGTTGTTCAATTTGTTGAGTTACATCTATATGTTGTCCTTGACGTGAAGACGACCTTCCAAAGTAAGTGCTTTATTTATGGTGCTTTCCAACACCACGAACACGACCGCCTTTCTAAGATGTTCCAATGGCCGCTGTTAAGATATCGTTACGTCCATGTGGAACAAAGACACCTTTTTCAGCTTCTTCAACTAGAGAGTCCTACAAAATTCAAAAACCACAACTAATTTCAATAGTTTTTATCAATAACAAATATAATGATACTTGAAATAATTTCCAAAATTTACTGACAATTTTCTCTACAACAGTTTGTGTAGACTTTGATGTGTATTCTCCCCCTTTCTTTTGTCGTGCTCTCTTCCATAACTCATGGCGTGACGGTGGAGATGGACTACCATTATTATCTAATGTAGAATCATCTCTCGATGATTTCTTTTCATTTTTAATTGTCTCCTCAAGCATGCGATACCCTCCACGAGATAATACATGAGGGTATACATTCTTAGCCACATTTTCCCTACCCTTTCGACTTTTTTCCTATTAATTATAAAATCATAAAGTTATTACTAAACATAATAAAAAAAATTAAAAAAAATCAAATATAACTCCTACTAACCTTAAATTCAGGGGTATCTCGAGACTTCAGAAACTCTTCCCATACTTCTTTGTTAATATATGGATACCTGACATTTGCAGGAGCGAGATCGTTTTTGGGATTATTAACATATTCGTCTGTGAGTTATGTCTTAAAACCTCTCCATCTCTCTCCCGCATATTTAATCCATTCCTTCTTCAACGGATCCTTGATTTTACCATCCTTGTCTTTAACACACCAATCTGGAATAGTGAAATGAGCCTACACATGCAATATATGGCATATGTTGTTAGTATATACGTGACTATAAAATATAATAAAGTGTTGAATTTAAAATACCTGAACATCAACCCATATAGCGTCTTTTATCCCATTATCTATGTCTTTCCACTCATCTTTCAAAATACAACATCTCTGCCGAGCAAGAGATGCTATATAACTCTTAAAAGTTGCAGCATTTTTACCAACACCAGTACATTCATAGGTTCTTTGATCAAACTCGACCTGTAGCTTTTCACCCAATTGATGAACTTTGTCAATTTTTTTCATCATAGTTGGACCTCTAACTCTTTTTTTATTAGGACTACCAGTTGAAGAGGACTTGTCGGTTGAATCAGCCATGTATCTGTTTAAACAAAATAAAAATAATTAGAAATCAAATTAAACACAAGATAAAAACAATTAGACATAAAATTAAGCACAAGATAAAAATGATGACACATAAAATTAGGCACAAAATAACTTATAAAACACCTTACTAGTTCTCCCATATCCCTTCTTCATGATCTATGCGAATAGCATGCACATCATCCTCTACATCTTCTTCAATGAAGGTAGGCACATTTGTTGAGAAAGGAGGAGTTTCTGAAATATCAAGATTCGCATCTTGATTTTCATCACTATCATGCACCTTTCCTTGTAGAACAACTGACCACCTTTTATTAGAAGGATCTGTGACATAAAAAACTTGTTTTGCTTGAGATGCCATGATGAAAGGTTCGTCCGCATAAGCTAACTTGCTAAGATCAACCAGTGTAACTCCAAATTCATCAATTCTTACACCACTATTGATATCAACCCATTTGCATTTAAATACAGGAACTTTAAACACAACATAATCAACTTCCCAAATCTCTTCAATCACCCCAAAGTAAGGCGTAGATGCCATAACCGGGTTTTTATCTTTAGCACTAGAGAAGTGCATGGACTCGGCCACAATCATAACCCCACTATTTTGCGTGGTACTACGGTCATCCTTTGCCTTTGTATAAAAGGAAGTTTTATTAATATCGTATCCACTCCAAGTTAATATGTTACATTTAGGCTCATAGGACAACCACTTAATTGTTTTTGAAGCACTATCATCACCAGCAATTTTTTCTTTAAACCACTCAGAGAAACTCTTATTATGCTCTTTTAACAACCCTCTTTCACTCATCTTGGGGTACTTTTTCTTTATGATGCTTTTGTGAGCAGATAAGTAAGGTTGAACTTCATCCGTGTTATTCAATATATACAAATGCGCTTGAACAACCACATCAATACTTAAGATCTTGATCTTTAAACCTTGTGTACCCACACCCTCACATCTTCCATCATGACGAGACTTGGGAACCCCTATAGCATTCACTTTCGACAAATAATTAGAACAAAACTCAATTGCTTCTTCTGCAATGTACCTCTCAATAATCGATGCTTCCGGACGGTGTGGGTTCTTGGTATACCCTTTTAGGATCTTCATGTATCGCTCTATTGGATACATCCACCGTAAAAAAATTGGACCACATAATCTAATCTCCCTTACTAGAGGAACAATCAAGTGAACCATAATGTCAAAAAATGAAGGAGGAAAAAACATCTCTAATTGGCACAAGATAACTGCAGCCTCATTTTCCAAATCTTCTAACTTTAATGGATCAATGGCTTTGCAACAAATTGCATTGAAAAACAGGCACAACCTAGTTATAGTCTTCCTAACATTGTTAGGCAATATCCCACGAATAGCCACTGGTAGTAGTTGTTGCATTAAGACATGACAGTCATGAGATTTTAAGCCAACTAATTTGAGATCTTTAACCGATACAAGCCTCTTGACATTTGATGAGTAACCATGCGGCACTTTGATACTTTCTAAACACTCACAAAAACTTGTTTTCTTTTTTTTCGACAAAGTGTAGCAGGCAGGAGGCAGATACGTCTTGTTACCTACATAATGTTATCATCAAGAATTTCAACAAGTAAAGTTATGAACATGCTATTTTAATATCAAAAGGTAAGGATAGCTTAATTTGAACAAATAGTTGGTACCTATATATTGTGGAGTTAGCTCTTCTCGTATACCCATCACGCCCAAATCTAGACGAGTATTAATACCATCCTTTGTCTTGCCTTGAATGTTGAGAAGTGTTCCGATTACACTATCACATACATTTTTCTCCACGTGCATCACATCAATACAATGTCTTACCTCAAGACTAGACCAATATGGAAGATCGAAGAAAACCGACCTCTTTTTCCATATATTTTTCACAATGGGTCGCTTTTGGTACTTTCCAAAGACAGCAGTAATGTCCTGTTGTCGTTGATAAACTTCCTCTCCAGTTAAGGGCTTTGGAGCAACACCATGCTCTTGTTCCCCATTGAAAGCTTTCCGCAATCTACGATATGGATGATAACGATTTAGAAATTTTCGATGCCCGAGATAAATAGTCTTCTTTCCTTTTTCAAGCTGATGGTAACATGTGTCTTTTTCACATATAGGACACGCTTTATGCCCTTTAACTTTATACCCAGACAAATTGCCATATGCCGGAAAATCGTTGATGGTGCAAAACAACATGGCACGCATATTGAACTGTTCACCAGAATGCGCATCGAAAACATCCACCCCTTCCTCCCACAACACTTTTAAATCATCGATCAGTGGACTTAGATAAACATCTATGTCATTTCCTGGTTGTTTTGGGCCCGAAATCATCATGGATAACATAATATATTTACGCTTCATGGACAGCCTAGGAGATAGGTTGTAAATCATCAGAAGAACAGGCCAAGAAGAATGGTTAGTATTTAGATTACCAAACGGATTCATTCCATCAGTAGCAAGTCCAAGTCTAAGGTTTCTCGACTCTTTGCCAAAATTTGGAAACAAATAATCAATTTTCTTCGATTGCAAAGAATCAGCTACATGGCGGATTTGTCCATCACATTTTCTTTCTTCTGCATGCCACCTAAGATTCTTTGCGTCGTTTGCATTAGCGAATAATCTCTTAAACCTTGAAATTATTGGTAGGTACCATACCACTTTCGCAGGAGGACCCTTTTTGACCTCCTCATAATCACTAGATTCACCATGTCTCTTTTTGTAGCGTGACGCCTTGCACTTTGGACAATGGTTATAGTTTACATACTCTTTTCTGTATAATATGCAATCATTAGGACATGCATGTATCTTTTCATACTCCAAACCCATCGGACACAGTATTTTCTTAGCCTCGTAATAACGACTTGGCAGTACGTTACCTTCTGGAAGCATTTGTGTCAACAGTTCAAGTAATTCGGTAAAACTTTTGTCAGTCCACCCGTTAATTGCCTTTAGATTAAACAATTTTAACACGGCTGACAAACGTGTAAAATTTGTGCATCCCGGGTACAAAGGTGTATCCTTGTCATTGCATAAGCTATCATACGCATGTGCCCTCTTAAACGAATCTTGTCCAATATCACACATCATGTTTTCCAGATGATCATCCATTTTACACTAACATTATCTTTTTGGGACACATTTGAATTTGCTACCACTTCACCGTGCCATATCCATTGTGTATAACTTTGACAAATCCCTTGACAAATTAGATGATCCATGATTTCTTTCTTACTAAGCTTTGGTTCTCTATTTGCACAACGAACACATGGACAGAGAAAAAGCGTAGGCTGACTATCTTCAGCATTACTTTTAGGAGGAGGGAGATCTTTTTTAGCATTACTTTCAGCAAACTCTAGAAATTCCATCACTCCATGTTCGTACTCATCACTTAATCGATTAGCTCTCATCCAACTACGATCCATATCTATGTTCCGAAATTAATGCATAAATAACAAATTCATATAATAAATACTAAATATAACAACTTATAGGATGCAAATTGTAACAAATTGTAGATTAACGCATAAGCCAGGAAACCCTTTGTAATATAAACAATGATGGTATTCTTACTCTAATTACTATAATGATGTTAACTATATAGTTCTTTTTCTAGAATAATACTCAACAGTCTTATTATATAAAAAATTGGAATGAAGTTTTGGCAGAATGATAATTGTTATTTAATTTATTTTTAAAGCCATATCTATGTAATTCGCACACTTATATTTGTTCTAATTTATTTAATTTATTTTTAACTTACGTTGTTTTTAGTTCTAATTTTCTTGTTTTTTAATAAAACTTTTTTTTTAATGCGTACCTCTTGATTCTCTATCTCTCTCTTGTTTTTATCCCATTCTTTTTTTAGATCTCTATAGTTTAATTTCCTTCTACTACAACATGACTCAATGTTAAGTATTATAAACACAATCTAGCAACCTGTTCCAATTTCTTGATGTCTTGAAGTAAACCTTATATACAGTGCTCACTTTACATGTTATACTATTAGTCATTGACAAAGGACATGTTATAACATTTAAATTATAAAACAAAGACTTTTGTTCCAAAAGCTTTCCTTATTAGCTGTCTAACGTTGTCAACAAAGTCACCTTCAATACATAAGCTACGTCCCTTCTTCCCTAGGCAGTTGTTATTTGGATTAGATGTAGTTTTGAGTCACCAAATCCATCAGGCATCAGGGAATAAACTATTGACTGTTAGTTAACTAAACTATTGATTGTATCCAACTAACCACAACAATTTGGAAATAGAAGTGGTGTATTTTTGCAATATGAGTATATTAAATTTAAAAACTACTACAAACGGGGGAGTTTATTCACATAAATTTTTTGAAATTACGTAACACATTACATAATTACATAACACACACGCAGTAGAATAAAAGCAAACAGGAGGACCATTCTAACACGAGAAATAGAGTAACAGAACTTAGGGAAGTGCAGTTCCAATAACGTACCTGATTCTTCACCTGAAAATGGTGCGGTGGCTGTGTTGTTGGTGCCGCGAAACGTACAGCAGGTGTCCGCCTCGCTCGTTGCCGCCGGCGAAACGAATAGCTCTTGCCTCCGTCAGGTGCGCGGCTCTTGCCTCCGTCAGGTGTCACGGTGGGAGATGGGAGAACGAACAGTGGGAGGCGGTGTCACGGTGGGAGAACGAACGGTGGGAGGCGGTGTCGCGGTGGGAGGAGCTCTCGCGGTGAAAGAAAAAAAAAGATTTGGGAAATGTTTTGTGAGGTTAGGGTTTAGTGAAATAGTGGGAGAGACTTTTCCCATCGGGTAATATATGGGCTGAAGTAATAGCCCATTATGCGCTACTTTTCCCATCGGGCCATTTAGCACTTGATGTAATAGGCTTTATAAAATAATTTCAGCTTATTTACGATTTTATTTTTGTTTAATTTTTCCCATCGGGCCGTTCAGCACCTGATGTAAAAGCCCAGTAAACCATATATTTCCCATCAGGCCGTTTAGCACCCGATGGGAAAGGCTTTATAAAATAATTTCAGCTTATTTACGGTTATGCCACCGTGTATTGGTTTTTTATTTTTGTTTTATTTTTCCCTTCATGTCCATTAAATGTCTGATGTAAAATCTCTAAAATTAAATTTTTTTTCACATCAATTTATTATAAAACCTGATGTAAAATTCTTTGACATATATTTTTCACATCAATTATCTTTATACCTGATGTAAATTTTTTTAACCAAATGTAATATTTTTAGTAGTGTTTGGTGGTAAACCTTTAGTTAATGGATCCGCTATCATTAAATTTGTACCAATATGTTTAAATGACACATTTTGTTTCTGCACTTCTTCTTTCGTTGATAAGTACTCAATTCCATGTGACTTTGTAACAGAAACTAAATTCCTGGCACACTCAGGTACATAAAGACAACTTTTCATATCTATATGATATCCAATATCCAATACAAATCTATATGTCTCAATTCCCTCTATTTATGCCTTCATTATGTTTCCCATATAAAGAAACTTTTCACTTCCTTTTATTGTTTGGATCGAAAGAAATCCCTGCATAATATGTGACACATGAGTAGTCGCACTCGAATCAAGCCATAAAGTATTATTTGGTACTTCAATAAGATTTGATTTGAAATTTATGGCAACATAAAACATACCTTTTTTTTTAACCACGTATTCCTTTTAGAACAATCCTTCTTGAAGTGTTTGTTCTCCTTACAGAAATAGTACTTCTTTTCCTTTTGGACTCCGCCCTCATCAACCATTAAAGTAGTTTTGCCCTTCTTGTCGGGCTTGACCTTACTGCATATGGCTCCATCATGAGTTGTGAGATGAATAAAATGATCTTTCATCTTCTTTAGCCTCACTTCTTCTTGAACACACATGGCCTTAATTTCTTGAAAGTTCCATTTTTCTTTGATGGTGTTGTAATTTACCTGGAACTGTCCAAACTAAAAAGGAAGCGAGTTAATTATAAACTGTACAAGAAAATATTCATTCACATCCATACCTAAGGACTTCCATTTTGCTGCCATATTTCCCATTTGAGTCACATGATCATGAATGGGTTGAAACCATTCAAACTTTTTAGTCGTCAACTCATTCATCAAATTTCCCACAACAGATTTGTTCAGTAATTTCATAATTTGAATACTCTTTCACAATTTTCATAAATTTCCTTGCGTTTTCAGTGTTGGGTATACATGGCTTAACATTTTCAGTCATTGTCACTCTCATCTAGTTCAAAGACAACATGTTGGACCTTTTCCAAGCCTCAAAAAGAGACCTTTCATCTTCGGTATTATCCTCCGATCCGTAATGGCCGTAGGCTTTTCATTCATTATCAACGCCATGTCCAAGTCCATAATACAGAGTTAAAACTGAATCTTTTTAGACCAATCAGCATAGTTTAGTCCATTGAACTTTGTTATTGCATTGCCCAAAGCAAACATATTAGTAGCAACTGCAAACATTTAAAACATGCTCATATGTTAATGATTTAAATAAACTTTATGGATTCAAACTAATTATCTTTAAACATGTATCCAAATTCACCTTTGGGTGATGCATAAATACATTTCAATAAAATAAACCGATGT
>NW_026704984.1:0-125001 GCF_029867415.1 Vicia villosa | reverse complement strand
TGAAGATCAAATATCGTCCACTTGAACGCGATGATGGCCAAAATCATGTCTTATCTTGATTTAATCATCCATTCTTGTAGTGATCTCATATCCATGTGCGCGTAGTATTTCCGTTTGAAAGCGATCGAGTACCTCTCGCTAAAATAAACCAACAAACCTTTCGTGGTTCTTCGTCCGAACTACGATTGCTCTGACTTTCCCATTGCACTAGGGAATACGTAGGCACAAGATACAAACGTCTTGGCGAGCA
The DNA here is from genome assembly GCF_029867415.1 of Vicia villosa. Classification (NCBI taxonomy): domain Eukaryota; kingdom Viridiplantae; phylum Streptophyta; class Magnoliopsida; order Fabales; family Fabaceae; genus Vicia; species Vicia villosa. The sequence continues at coordinate 124,751 of NW_026704984.1, read as the reverse complement.
TAATAATAAAAAATCTTTTCTTTTTCTTCATAATAATAAAAAACCTAAAAATCTTTCCTTTTATCTTTTCTCGATTAATAAGCTCAAGAACGCAAACATTACGCTAACACTCAAACACGAAACTAACTAAATGGGTCCCATCGAGTACGATGGAGGTGAGGGGTGCTAATACCTTCCCCTTGCTTAACCGACTCCCGAACCCTAATTTGGTTGCGATGACCAACTTATCCGTTTTCTTTTTATTCGTGGGTTTTATCGATATTTCCCCTTTCTTTTTGGAATAAATAAAGTTCGGTGGCGACTCTGTTGATATTTCGAGCGTGCGATTACGCTCGAGTCACATTTTTACCGCTACAGTTACAAACTACATAATATTTATAAATTAATTGTTTACTCATAATATTATATTAATATTTATAAATTAATTGTTTATCCATAATATTATATTGTTTACACAAAATATTTCTGTAACTATATATAACAAATTTTAAATTCGATTCATCGTTATCACTGTTGGTGAAGATGAAATGTTGAATCCTCGTTTCATTGAAATGTCTCGGGAAGATAAAATGTTGGATGCAATATATTACATATCTTTTTTGCATTAATTTGTTTCTGATGTAAAACAAGAAAATAGTTAGTGTTTCGGACTGACCCGATCGCTAGACATGGCTCAATCCACTTCTACACCCAGAACGACGCAATAGCCTTGGCCCAACCAACTGAGGGCAAAGGAAATCTCTTTTCTTCCCACCCCTCTGTCAAGGATGTATCTTCATCTGCCCCGAGGACAACAAACCATCGACGTCCTCGGCCAGACCTCCACCTACGCCAGCAGCAGGACATCCGTTTTGCCCCTAAGTCGGGGACAAATAGCCAACTGCTTGTTGGGCACCTCTGCTGCCCAGAAGTACGTCTTTGCCCAACCCAACGACTAGTTTTGGGCAGCCTCCCAGGACTCCTTGTCATACGCCTAGATTCTTGAAAGTCAACCATTTTGGACAATATGAACCAATGGCCAAATGTTGGGGGCATAAAAAACTTTCTCATTTGAGAGGGTCAGTTAACTCAATCCTAACCCTAAAAACATTCAAACGTATTTGTGCTCCTACTTACTTTAGCATCGGAGTGCCTCGCAGGTACACTCCCTCCTCCTCATTGATAAGTGCCAAAATGTCGATGTTTTGAGTATGTAAATAGTGACACTAATCGATACTTTTGTTAATACCGTTTGAATAATTCCCCGTTTTGTGTATAAATACGTATACTTTGTGAATAATTGTATTTTCATATACTTTTATACCATTTGATAGTTTTTCCTTTGTTTTTATAGGTATTCATGCTTATTGGAGCCTTGAGGAATAAAGTGTCAAAGGCACGACTTCGATTTCCCAATTTTGGTGAAAGCCCGCTTAGCCACCGTCAAGCGGACTTCCATAGGCTCAAAATAAGGATGACAAAAAATTATCATTTTGGTTTCCATTCATTCGTTATTGGATAGAGCATTGAATAAGCTTTCCAACGCTTCGAACCGGGCGCAATTCGGAGTTACGGTTCTCAACTTATGGCGAAAACAAGATTTCACTTTTGTTGTCAGTCCGCTGAGCGGAGGGGGTCCGCTGAGCGGAGCTCCAGCGGAGCAAATCAGAGTCTGGATGCAATTTTGAGTCCGCTGAGCGGAGGGTGTCCGCTATGCGGACATGCTAAGACAGCAGCTCGTTAAAAGGGGCAAAAATCACATTTTTAGGTTATGGTTTGGGTATTTTTGAATCCCAACACCATCAACTTCATTTTTAGAGTAGAATTGGCTTAGAAAACAACTTCGGAGGTTGCATACGGATGATCGGGGGTGGATTGAGCATCGAACGGAGCTGACAAACCGGGAGATTTTCAGTTCATTTCTCTTCTTCTTTGTGTATTTCTCTTTGGTTGGGTTTTGTGTGTATATTTACTTGAATCTTATGTATATTTACCGATTATAATGTTATGTTTAACTTGCTTTACGAATCTGTGTTGATGTTATCCTGGATTTTTGCTCTATGCTGGGGATTTGGGGTGCTTTAGAGATAAACTTCTGGAATCCTTATCTAGGATGATAATCTGTTGGTTCTGAACTCTAGAGATAGATTTAGAGCTAGCATTCACTGTTTGTATCTGTTCTTAATGCTTTCGTGTTTGAGCGGCGCGCGAGAGATTTCCGACGCGAGAACACGGATGTTCTCGTGACTTTGCGTTAGAGATAACCTTAGTTGTGAGATGATATCGTTTGTGCTCCAGAGATGGACGCTTATGTGAGAGATACGTGATGACATAAATGAGTATCGTAGGTTGAGTATAACGGGTTGGTAAGTGTATGTTTGTGAAGAGTGAATATATTTACATTTCTGATAAGTTATTTCTCTTCTAAGAATGTGTTTATTCTTTTAATGTCTATATCTTTGTTTACTTTTTGCTCATTCAAACCCAAGCTCGAAACCGTAGAAACTATTGAATGGCATCTCTCCATCTCTGAGGACGATAATTCCCGGATCAATATTTCCAAATCTTTTTTGTTGCTTGCCCTATACTGCATTCAACAAAATGGCGCCGTTGCCGGGGATGGTTATGATTGCATCGCAATAGCTTTCATGGTTTTGAGCTTTGTATATATCGTATATATTGTATAGTTTCACTTGTATATATATATTTACTTGTACATGTTTACTTGTTTATGTTCACCATATAGTTACTTGTATATGTTTACATACAAGTATACTTTGTTGGTGAATGTTGGTGAAACACGTTGAGATCGGACCAGTTTGTTATTCAAAATCTTCACTTTTCAACTTGTGAATCCAACATTCACCAATTTTCTCTTTTTGTATGATAATAATTGTATTTGTTCCATACTTGTACATATGTGTTGGTTTGTGTACAAATTTGTATACTTGTGTTTTTCTTTATGTTCGTTTAATCATTGTATATATTTGTACCCGTAACGTTTGTTGAGTGGCTGGTTAGGACACTTTCTTTAGGCTTGTGCGGTGAGACGTCACCAAGGCATGACGAGAGGAAGCTACTTTCCAAACACCAAAACAATAAAGGCGTCGAGCTAACGACGTAAAACAAGCGCTTGTTGGGAGGCACCCCAACGGTTGTAAAGTTTTGGTTATTTTATGTTTATGAGGTATTTAGGTGAAGTGGAGAGAGTTGGAACAGCTGTTTCTGTTCTGATTTTTCTGGTTTTTCTGTCATCCGCTAAGCGATGACAGTAAAATTTTGTTTTCTTGCTTTGTACCAGTAGGGTTCCTATTCCACTTGGTTCACTCCTTTTTCCCACTCTCACCAAGGCTAATTAATAGTATATATTAGTTTTATTTTTCTAATTCTTTTGTGGTTGTTTGTACTCGAATTTTATCGGTGATTCGAAGATTTTTGAGGTGATTTTCCAAAGCTTGAGTGTTTCAACTTGCGGATGTATGGTAGGATATTGTTTTTGAAGTCGTATCATTCAAGGTATTCATTTATCGCTTTCTATAGCATAACATGTTTAGGAAACTTTTCATTTGTACAATTACCATACCATTCATTCTTTTGCATTACTTGCTTGTTGATTGAATCACTTTAGTTCCCAAACCATAAATGTGAGGAAGCTTTCCATTGTTCATATATGCTGGAGGCCACAATCTTTGTTTTAACTGGATTTTATTATGCTTAATCTTTTGTTTATGTTGATTTTATGAAAGCATTAAAAGGATCAAGGCATTTTGTTTCATTTTGAGCACAACCACCATAACCAAATAGTCAATTCACCTTGTGAGTGTGTGATCATTTGTTAACCCTTTTGAGCTTTTTGTCAATGTCCATGTTGTTTTTGCTAAATGCTTATCTTTGAGTGTTTAGTTCTCATTTTTGCATGGATGATTGATTCTTTATTTTCTTGAACCTTCAACCATGATTTTTGGTATGAATTTTTACCTTGCCTTAGAAAGTAAGGAGTATTCACATGATGATGTGGTTGAATTCAAGTTGGGGAGAGAAATGGTTGTGTACTTATTTGGTTGTTGCTATGAGGTTGAAAAGAAAAAAAGAAAAAAAATGTGAAAAGAAAAGAAAAAAAAAGAGAAAAAAGTTTTGGAAAAGAAAAAGAAAAGAGAAGCGAATAATTGTGCTAATAAGTATTGTGATTGGTTTGAGAAACTTGTGGTTATGGAAGAAGTTTGATCGGAATTTTGTTGTTTGAGTCTTTGGTGGATTGATCACTCCCTTAGGTTTAGGCAAGTTTTTGTTTCGATTAGCCTTAGGATATATCCCTTGTTTGTTAACCAAGCCACATTACAACCTTGAAAAGCCCTTGTGATTCTTGCTTTTATATCTTCAATGTGATTTTTGGATGAATGCATAATTTAATCTTTTGTGTGCAAGATTGTTGGATGAGTGTTAAAAGTTCCTCACCTTTGTGTGTTCTTCATCCATTGATGAAATTTTGCTAGGTGTGATTCATGAGATAGCATGTATTGGTTTAGAATGTTTTGCATGATTTTTGTACTTAGGATTAGTTTCATTTATATGTTGTCGTTGTAGTATAGTGGTAAGTATTTACTTTGTTTATACGTTTTTATATTGAGCCATACATTTGTTTTTGGTTTTTCTAAACTTGTTGATTCACAATTCTTTGGTTTATTACTTTCAATTCTTTGATTTATTTGACATTGTTTGAGGACAAACAAAGTTTCAAGTAGGGGAGAGTTTAATAAGTGCCAAAATGTCGATGTTTTGAGTATGTAAATAGTGGCACTTATCGATACTTTTGTTAATACCGTTTGAATAATTCCCCGTTTTGTGTATAAATACGTATACTTTGTGAATAATTGTATTTTCATATACTTTTATACCATTTGATAGTTTTTCCTTTGTTTTTATAGGTATTCATGCTTATTGGAGCCTTGAGGAATAAAGTGTCAAAGACACGGCTTCGATTTCCCAATTTTGGTGAAAGGCCGCTTAGCCACCGTCAAGCGGACTTCCATAGGCTCAAAATAAGGATGACAAAAAATTATCATTTTGGTTTCTATTCATTCATTATTGGATAGAGCATTGAATAAGCTTTCCAACGCTTCGAACCGGGCGCAATTCGGAGTTACGGTTCTCAACTTATGGCGAAAACAAGATTTCACTTTTGCTGTCAGTCCGCTGAGCGGAGGGGTCCGTTGAGCGGAGCTCCAGCGGAGCAAATCAGAGTCTGGATGCAATTTTAAGTCCGCTGAGCAGAGGGGGTCCGCTAAGCGGACCTGCTAAGACAGCAGCTCGTTAAAAGGGGCAAAAATCACATTTTTAGGTTATGGTTTGGGTATTTTTGAGTCCCAACACCATCAACTTCATTCTTAGAGTAGAATTGGCTCAGAAAACAACTTCGGAGGTTGCATACGGATGATCGGGGGTGGATTGAGCGTCGAACGGAGCTGACAAACCGGGAGATTTTCGGTTCATTTCTCTTCTTCTTTGTGTATTTCTCTTTGGTTGGGTTTTGTGTGTATATTTACTTGAATCTTATGTATATTTACCGATTATAATGTTATGTTTAACTTGCTTTACGAATCTGTGTTGATGTTATCCTGGATTTTTGCTCTATGCTGGGGATTTGGGGTGCTTTAGAGATAAACTTCTTGAATCCTTATCTAGGATGATAATCTGTTGGTTCTGAACTCTAGAGATAGATTTAGAGCTAGCATTCAGTGTTTGTATCTGTTCTTAATGCTTTCGTGTTTGAGCGGCGCGCGAGAGATTGCCGACGCGAGAACATGGATGTTCTCGTGACTTTGCGTTAGAGATAACCTTAGTTGTGAGATGATCTCGTTTGTGCTCCAGAGATGGACGCTTATGTGAGAGATACGTGATGACATAGATGAGTATCGTAGGTTGAGTATAACGGGTTGGTAAGTGTATGTTTGTGAAGAGTGAATATATTTACATTTCTGATAAGTTATTTCTCTTCTAAGAATGTGTTTATTCTTTTATTGTCTATATCTTTGTTTACTTTTTGCTCATTCAAACCCAAGCTCGAAACCGTAGAAACTGTTGAATGGCATCTCTCCATCTCTGAGGACGATAATTCCCGGATCAATATTTCCAAATCTTTTTTGTTGCTTGCCCTATACTGCATTTAACACTCATCACCAACATTGTGCGAGAAGTCTCTGACCCACTTCTGGTTCTGATCAACCGGTAAGATCAATGGCGCCGACTGTGGGGACTTCTGTTCTCCCCGTCTTTTCCTCCTCAAAAATCAAAAACCAAAGCAGCTTCAAAGAAATTCTATTATGGTCAATCACGACAACGACCACAATGTTCACCATACTGTTATCTCTCCCAAACACAAATCTAGCCTCGACCACATCAACCCTTTTCTTGAAGCACGTAGTCCTTCGAAAAAGGGACGGATCCTCCGCATCTCCCTCCTCGAACGATGCTCGTGATCTTGGTGCCAAGAATAACGACAGTGGTAAGATAAAAAACGTTCGCGAGAATCTAAAGATAAAAAAAAATGACATTCCTCATAAAACTCTTACATTTTAATTTTATTATTGTTTTTCCTATCTTACTTCAAAACAAACCATCTAATTTTCTTATTAATCATTTTAATAAAATAATTTAGAAGAATTGGCTTTTAAAATATAAATACTGAGTATACTTATCTTTTGCACACAAAATAACAAAATAATTTTATAAAATTTGTCAAATGAGAAAAGAAAATTCACAGTTAAATAAAATGATTTTGTGAGAGTAATTGAGTGACGATCCGAATATTTTGAGTTGAAACCGGACCTCATTGCGATTAACACGTACTGTAAAAAACCCACACAGACAAAAGAAAATAAGACAAGAGACAAAAAAATCAATAATAGTAAGAACACAAGGATACTGGTTTGTTGGCAGAGATTGGTTTGGTAACGAACGCTTCAACGGCAAAATTTCCCGGGCTACAAGGCTTCCTGTCTCTCTCTCTTTCTTCTCCATGCGCGACAATTCCCATTTTCTTACTCATATTTTCCATCTCCTCCTAAAGGGTTAGGGTTTCCATTTTTTTCTTTCATTTCTCTCTCTGCATTTTCCCTTTTTCATTTTTTCCAATTTTTTCTTTCTCTCTTTTTTCAATTATGGAAGCTTGTGGATTTTGGTTTTACATCGTACAGATGCGTAATTGAAGGGGGGAAATTGACAATAACTGGAGGAGGAGAAGTTGGAAGGGTGTCTGTGTGTGGGTGAGAGTGATTGGGGTCCTCAGGTGGAAGATCTGGCTAGGGTTTTCGATTGAGGTGAAACAAGGAGAAGATGAGCGCTTCTAGGTTCATCAAGTGTGTTACTGTTGGGGATGGAGCTGTGGGTAAAACTTGTTTGCTTATTTCCTACACTAGCAATACCTTCCCCACTGTGAGCTTTTTCTTTCCTTTTTTTCATTTGTTATTTCAGTAATTTGGATTTATTTTTGTGTCTTGTTTATGTTTGTTGAATTGTACCTTTGAGACATTTATTCACAAATGCTGACATATGGTTAATGATGTTTGAGGAAATTGGAGTTGTTGATTTTCATTCTCTGTTTCTTTGAATTTTTGTGATCATAGATGAAGAAATCAATGTTTGTTGTGCCTTGATTTGATTCACCTGCATGTAGTTTTGTACTCTTCCCATTTTTTCAATTGATAATATGTTTTTGTTTTGAAGAGTATGAAAATTACATGAAATGATGTATTGGGTATTACTTAAAATGTGAGAAAAGAAATAATTAGATTCTGGTACTGAATTTATCCTCCTAGATATCATTACATTCCGAGATTATGCTCCGATTACTTAGTATCATTTATGTTTTCTTGTTAAAAAAGGTAGATGATTGTTATTTTTGTATCTCTTCACTTTGTTTGGAAACAGGATTACGTGCCAACTGTTTTCGACAATTTCAGTGCAAATGTGGTTGTGAATGGAAGCACTGTTAATCTGGGTTTGTGGGATACTGCAGGTATTATTATATAATTACATATTTCTTTTGTAAGTATACAATGTAAAGAGAGTGCTTTCTGGATTTTTATTGTTTTATCTTGTGAAACAGGACAAGAGGATTATAACAGATTAAGACCTTTGAGTTATCGTGGTGCCGATGTTTTCATTCTGGCTTTCTCCCTCATTAGCAAGGCCAGTTATGAAAATGTTTCCAAAAAGGTACTTATCTTACTGTGTTTCAGAGTGAATTTGAAATGCACTTGCATATTTGGTATTCCTTTTTTTTAAGAATGTGAGTTAGTTTTATAAACTAGATTGACTGGTATACTGTTTATTTTAATTATATATTGATGATAAATTTCATATGTGCTTTATACGAATGCAAGGTTTCTTTTTAAACTGGAATGAAGGTATACTATTTATATTAATCACGAATTGATGATAAATTTCATATGTGCTGTTTCTTTTCCAGTGGATTCCAGAGTTGAAGCATTACGCACCTGGTGTTCCCATTATTCTGGTTGGCACTAAGCTTGGTAAGTTTATTTCTTCCTAATGTAAACATCTGATACTGTAATATTATGCATTAATCAGTTGCTTCCTTCAAGCGTATTAATTTATATCAATCACTGTTTGTGCTATGAAATCATATGTTCTTATTTCTATATGATCCATGAATGCTGCTTTCAGATACTTGCAAATTATGTGTTGTCATGTGGTAGTTGATTCATAAATCTTTTTATGTTGATTTTATAATCTATGAACAGTATTAATAAAGAGGAACTTTTTCCTTCCAGTTAACGGGTGAAGAGATGTTTTATTGCTTCATCTTGTGCCTTTTATTTTCTCTTCTGAGCTTTCATTTCAATTTGTTCTTCCAATGCTTGTTACAACAGTTATGCTCTTGTTTTTTTTTTGTTGGATATTACTCTTCTTTCTTGTCTCAATTTTTCAAGATGTTTTGTAGTGATATGGATTTTTCATAAACCGACATTTGATGTCTAATACTTATTAATGAATACAGTTTCCACATGGCCGTTCTTATTTAAGTTTTAGATGTTGAACAATATATGTATATTTTGGTGAATTTGGTTTTCTCTTGTCTGTCATATGAACACACCAGATCGAAAGATCTAGTACATTGCTAGAGTTAGCCACCAAGCTTGACTCTTTGCTTCTGTCTAGAAAGTAAGAAGTGTTTGTCAAATGCAAAAGCACAGTTTGAAAGTTGTTAATTTGAAATTTTGGTTCGGACTACCGCTTTATTCTCATTGGGAGTGTATTAGTATTTGACATTAATTAAAAGAGTCATTCATTCTTATTTCTTAATCTTGTGCAAAATTTAATGCCTTGCGCACAGAGTTGTAATTCAGTTCAGTTTTTCTATTGATGCAGTGTGTATGAGTAGATTCAATAGTTTTGAATAACATGTTAATAACTTCCACTGTATTGTTTGTTCTATTTGGGGGATAAATAATTGTATTAACAGTATACGTGATGTGCATATTCTTGTGTGTGTTTTGTGAAATAAGAATGATTTCTTTACCATCTTGTGATTTGAAATGAGACAGATCTTCGAGATGACAAGCAGTTCTTTGTTGACCATCCTGGTGCTGTGCCCATTACCACTGCTCAGGTGAATATTGTGTTTCTGGTGCTTCTTTAATTGCATTATACTCATGCAATCTTAATCAAATCTAAAATTTGCATATCTGCTTGAAGGGAGAAGAGCTTAGGAAGCTGATCAATGCACCTGCTTATATTGAATGCAGCTCTAAATCACAGCAGGTACATAATTAAATATATTGTTCTCTTCTTGTGCACGACGGTTTAGCCAAGTAGTAGTTCTAAATTCATGTATGGTCTTTACTGCAGAACGTGAAAGCAGTCTTTGATGCAGCCATAAGAGTTGTCCTTCAACCACCAAAGCAAAAGAAAAAGAAAAGTAAAGCACAAAAGGCCTGTTCGATATTGTGATTTGCTAGGCTGGTCTAAAAATTTGACAACCATTTCTCCAATCTGTAATTCTCTCCTCTTCTTCGTTTTCTTCATTCCTACGGCTGTTGAAGAAGTTGGAATCTATGTGGGTGTTCGTTCGTCTAACATACTCTAGATCTCCTTGAAGCATTAAGGTGGTTGATGCTTTGTTTTTCTTGGAATTATTGTGAATTCTAATTGTCAAATTTGCATTTCATGGTTCCCACCTTTTTCTTAACTTAAGTTTTATGTATTAATAGACTGGAATTTCCCAGTTAGGATGATGACTACCTTGTTTGCTTGAAGATATATATAATATCTAAATTATTTTTGTATTTCGTAATAATGTTTGCTGTGTGCAAAGTTTTCTAGCTGTTCTTAGTTGTCATTTGGTTGCTCAGTAGTTAGTGAGTGTTGTCCCATTCTTTGTTGGTTGGTGACGCTTTAAAGTTAGGCTTGAAAACAAATGTGCTGTTCAATAGTTGGTTGTGAGATGAAGGCTCTTGAACAGTAGTTTGACTGACAAAACTAAAATGTGTGTTGCTGCTCCAGTAAAGGCAGTGACAGATGCAATGAAACACGTGAGTTGAAATCAGGAAGACAGATACTCCTTTAATAGTTAACTGAACTCCCTTTAGACAATGACAAGTTAATCAATATGAACATGATTAAACATGAGCTAATCGAGTATGAAAATAATCAAATACTTCTCATGTGGGGGGTGCCGTCTATTCCAAACGGAAGGGCTATTCAGACATTACTCCTAAAAAGGATAATTTTTTCTACAAATACCTCAACATTTAAATCATAAACACTTTCAGTCAACTAATTTAACTATTTTACACGTTTCATCTCTTTATTTTTAATGCATTTCTTAGTTTCATCAACACTTTACTAAGTAGAGTATTTAAAAAACTCACAACCAACTTACAAAGTTTTTTCCTCGGCATAATCACGACTAATCTTTGCAGCTTGACAATAAAAATACATGTTCGGTAGATCACCTACGTTGAGAACATGCCGGAGCATGTTGTCCAATTCGTAGTTGGGAAGTTTTTGCCTAAAACATTAAAAAAAAAGTAGTAAAAAAGAAATAAACAAAAATTTAACTATTAAATTTTTCAAAAAAAAAAATTAATTACCGGAATTCTACTATAATATTTTGGATTTTTTTTGAAAATTTTGAAATTTCCGATATTTCACTATTTTTTCCTAAAGAATTCTTGGTATGTAATATTTTGGATTTTTTTTGAAAATTTTGAAATTTCCGATATTTCACTATTTTTTCCTAAAGAATTCTTGGTATGAAGGTGGACTTTCCGGTATCTTACTATTTTCAAAGAATTTTCTGATATCGTCCAAGATTTTTCAAATTTTTTTATTTTCATACATGAATTTGTGAAATGGTGAATAATTTGAGTAGGGTTATAATTGACTTTTCATTGGATTTGGGGGTGTCAAATATAACTAGGGGGTGGCATGCGGAATGCTCAAATAATCTGAGAAATTAACCTACCACCCTACAGTTTTACCTAACACCCCGTAAAGCATATGAAAAGACCAAAATAGTCGAACAAAAAAATTTACAATTTCACAAAATTTACAAGCAAATACCGAAACTTTTAAATCTCTAGGACGATACCGGAAATGTTGAGGCAACTAATGACTATTTCACCAAATAGTAAGTATTTTCGGTATTCTTGCAAAATTTCAAGTATAAATTCACGGAAATTTTAGAAATTTCCGTTATTTCGTACCTGAAATATTCCTGGTACTTTTTAGAGGTATTTATATCAGGAATGAGGCAGATGTAGAGGTTTCCCAGCTATGGGCTGGAAGACATCCTCCGATCGGTTCTCACCAGAAATGGTTGGCTGAGCAAACACATTACTGCACACCCAAACACCGGACAACTAGAGTTGCTACTGCAAAAGAGGCACTTGTACCTGTAGTTGTGGTTGAGCAGGTACTTATGGAGGAGTCAGTTGTGCTTGTACCGGTTGTGAAGGAACCTCAGTTGTGGAGGTACCGAATGTGGAGGGGACAATTGTGGTGGTGCCAATGTGGATGAGCAGCTACGCGTTGTAGAGGTGGTTATTGAGGAGGCTCACGCGGCGATTGATGAGGGGTCTCCTGTTGATACAGACGCCACAACACATGCATCTATAAAGCCATCATTTCACACCGATGAAGCCTTTCTAGGAGGACTTACTGACATGTCAGTGCTCACAAGATATGCTGACCATGTCGCATTCCGTATATGACAAGGTGAGGTATATATGTTACATTTTTTTATTGCAAATTATTCATTATTGATTATTTTGGCTCGATTTAATATCTGAAAATTTATTGATTTTTTTTTTTTTTAATTTTGTTTCTTACAGGAGCGTTTGACGTTGAAGGTTGCATCCCATGGCTTGAAGTTGAAGAAATTCCTAGAGGGGCAGATGCTTGAGTAGGTCAAGCATATTGTTATCGACTTCAGCATGTTGGATTTCACCGAGTGCTCACTTACCATGCTCAACGCCTCCCTCCTATCAGCTTTTGTTGAGCGGTGGCACCCTGAGACATCATCCTTTCATCTTCTATTTAGGGAGATGACTATCACATTAGATGATGTCTCTTCTTTGTTTCATATTCCCATCATTGGTATATTTTTCACTGTTCCTTATATTAACCAGTGGACGACGCTGACACATGTTGTAGAGGATATGGAGGTAGATAAGGGTATGGTGCTCCAGGAGTTTGCCACTAACAGGGGCTTGAACATTAGGATGTCTTGGCTAAGGGATAGGTACAGGGATCCTATGACAACAGAGTTGTAGAGGACATGGAGGTAGATGAGGGTATGGTGCTCCAGGAGTTTGCCACTAATAAAGGCTTGAACCTTAGGATGTCTTGGCTAAGGGATAGGTACAAGGAGCCTGTGACAGCAGAGAGGTATGAGGCTGTCGCTAGGGCGTTCATGCTACATCTAATGACATGTACTCTCTTTGCAGACAAGTCTTGTGTTTATATAGATGTTCGCTACCTTTGGCATGTACTCTCTTTTACTAACATTTCTTTTTTCGATGTTTACGTTGTTACTAGAGCATATTTGTTGGATGTCATATTAATCATTTTTATTCATTTAGTGTTAGATATACAAGCATTTCCCTTATATCTATGATAGGAGACTCCAATGTGTCCAACGAGTGCTCCGCTAGCGTGGAGATGAAAGGGAAAACAAGCTGTTTGTGGGGGTGTTATGGAGTACACGAGGAGGCTTGATGTGTTGACAGTAGAAGATATCGTCTGGACAATATACACGGTGCACCGTCCCCATCGCCCATTTGACCATGCAACATTGTATTCATGACATATGAGGTGGAAAAACCACGAGGCTAGACATCTACTCGAGAGGTGTCTACGGCAATTTGGTTTGTTCAGGGCATCCCTCGTTCAGTACATGAGGCTCCAGCTGGTGGGATTGATAGATGGTTTCAAAGCCACATCATTAGCCCTGCCTGTGATATTAGAGCTAGCACAGTTTCAGTACAACATCCTTCACATTGCGAGGATAGTTACTTGGAATGGTATCGGAGTATATCACACCCTTGCCTAATACAATCGACTGCAAGGACTTTTAATATTCCGGGGTCTTTTGGTGCTAGGGTTTCCGCTGATGAAGTGCAGGTTGACGATGTGCCACCACCTCCATCTCCCACAGGAGACCCGGATAACCGCCTTTAGTTGATTGCTATTCTTGCAGATAAGCTCTCGAGTTTGATAAACTTGAATGGTGAGGTTTTTACTGAATTATCTAGGATAACATACATAGCCCGTGGGGGGGGGGGGGCTATGTAGACATATTATATTTTGTTTGTATTATCTGTATATTTGGTGACATAGACTTGTTATTATCATATTTATTTATTGCATAATATTTTGGGTATAACATGATTCAAAGATGAACACAACATAAAACAGTACAACAAATATAAATTAAAAAACACTAAACATGAAAACTTAGGTACTACCAGATGATTATGGACGATTAACATCTTCATTATGTCGTCGATAGATCTTGTTATCTGCGCATCTAACTCCATCAAACCTTTAATTATCCTACAACAAACTGATTTCCACGTGGCCTTGACATCTTCGTCGGTCTTCAACTCAATCAGGTTGTACTTCACCCTTCAATTACCATTAATCCATTCTTCGCGAAACTCGATCTCTCTCACTGTTCTGTTATCGGTATCAGGCACCAACTCATTCAACTTGTCTGTCAAGTTGGTGAGGAATGTCACACCATCTCGAAGCTTGAATTTAAAGGAGGGTTGTTTTCGTCGAAATATATTTCCTCTTTAATAAAAAAGATAGGAAGAGACATTTTTTGAGATGTCGTTCTCTATAACATTTGCCCTTATTTATATAAATATAGATTGATTCTAAACCATATAAATTTGTTGGTGCAATCCAAATCCTCCAAATATGTCGGCAAAATTCCGATCGTTGAAAAATTCTAAATGAGAAAACTACCAGAAATTTTAGTATACCGGAAATTTCTGGTATTCTATTGTAAATTTGAAATTTCCGATAGTTTACAAATATCGAAAATTTCAAATACACTCCCAGAAATTTCATCTACACTACCAATTTTTTTTTTTACTATTCGCACCGGTTTACTCTACCGAAAATTTTAGATTCGAAAAAATTGTCTAATTTACACAAGAGCATTTATGGAATAAATCAATAGAGAGGATGTGAGGTATAATTTGGAGGATGGCAGGTTAAATTCTCAAATAATCTCCATGGCTTTTTTCGGAAATTGGGCCGAAGAGGATGAACTGAGTACCATAAGGCCCAATGACAGGGACCCACGATCCATGCCGAAGGCTTCTCCTCTAAGCCAATTTCCCATTCCCACCAAAAACACAAACTTTCTCATTTTGCCCTTCAAAACCCGCCATGGGGGGTTTCTCACTCTGATTTCCTTTCCACGGCCATGCCAATCCCGTCGAGCAATCCACGGTGTTCATGAATCTAACCTAATACGAAAAACCATCTCAAACTTCGCGCGTAACTTTACTTTACTCTTGTTGTAAAAACGGTTCTACAATATGCCAAAGCGAAACTCCGTCATTGTTCTCTCATCGGATGAGGAACAAGAAACTCCCAAAACCCGTTCATATAGTTCGACCCGCACAAAGCCCAAGCCTAAAGCGAGTTCAACGGGCTCCAGAGGAAGAAAGAAAGCCCGTGTTTCCAGTTCCGCGCCTCGTCTATCTAAGCTTCATGAGGTAATATCAATCAATCCATTGAATCGTTGCTGTTTTTGATTGGTAGTTATTTCCATTTGTGTGACGTGTTTGGTACCTTAGGTCTAACTGCATTTTTTAAAAATGACTAAAATGGGGGAGAATATCGTATGATGAGTGACTTTGTTTGATTGCAGATAGACTTGTTTGATGATGATTTCAATGAAGTGTTTACTAGGTCAAAGGTATTCACCGGTATGCTATTTCTGTGTTTTTTTTGTTTAACATGCATTTTTTCTTTTATATGAACTCGGGAACTTCGTTATCAAGTATATAATTAGCAAGGATCATTTACTATTAAGCTTTGTAGCACCTCGGAAATAATGTGTGTATGTGTTGGACGCGGACACCTCAACTTGTAATAGTACTTTTAATTTATTCATTTTTTTCAAATTATCATTGGTTTCACCGTGTCAGTACTGGTGTCGTGTTCGGGGTGTCCGTACTTCATAAATTAAGAGAAGCGTCTATGTTGAAAGATGGTTCATGGAAAATACCCTTTTCACCTCTCTGCCCTTGGCGGAGTTTAATGCTTTTGGGTATTTATGCAAATTTTCCTCATTTGGGAGATAAACTTTTTTTGATTTTTCACTCTTTCTTGACCAAACTAAATGTATGTTTGGTTTATCATTAAAAACTCGACCATAACTGTCTAGAGTTCTTGTGGAATGAATGTTTGTTCAAACATAAATCATGGCACGTTCCTTCATATCTGGCAACTGTTCAAAGTTATCTGGTATTGTGCCATAGTGTTCGGCTTATATTATGTTTATTTCTGTGTCAGAATCCTGCTACACACTTTACAAAACATTTGATGTGAGAGCATATTTTTTTGCCTTGGTCTTTAACGGTGTTCAAGTGGTTTTGGATGCGATGTCAAACATTTCATATCTTTGTGTTGTGCTCTTTATTCACACTTCACGGCCTTTAATTTATCTCCTTTTTCCTGTCCAACTTCTTAGTCTCAGTTTGCCATCACACATCTTATTGTTTTTTTTTTTTATTTTTTTATTCTTGTCTTTTTGGACTTCATTCCTAAGTGGCATTGAAGTGATGAGATGGATATGTCAGGTCTCTTAAACATGTGATTTTGATCTGAACAAAGCTAACATCAAGTGCCTAAATTGAGTCGGACAAAGCTCATAAATAATCAAAGGCAAGCCACCTTCACAACCCACATTTGCCAAAGCACTCACAAAAATTTGCTTACCGGTAGACCGACAATTTAAAGAAGTAGCCACCACCTTGGAATCTGCATGAAGCTTTATTGATAAAACCTCGAGAACGAACCAACCCTAGACCTTCTAATACGCTCCATAATTCTGCCACATAAGCACTGAGCCCAAGAGTTTGAAGAAGCCACAAATCCAATTACGATTACTATCCCTTAAGATACCACAGCACCCAACACTATCATTCAATCCTTTGATTCAAGTGCATAGAAAGTCACAGCTGGAGAGAAGTCTCCGCATTTGACACTTCACTGTAACTCAGGAGAGAATGAAGGATATTTTGGAAAGATAAAATATGTAGTATTTCAATGGTTCCTTTTCAGTTTGTTAGTACGTGCCAATATATGGGGCTTTATTGATTGTTAAAACCCTAAGATTTGTAAAACAGGTCTAAGTCGTTAAGCAGCTTTTTAAACAAAATTTAAAAGCTTACATTATGCTGTTTTCTCCAGTCATTGTGCCTCTGAATCTTTATCTTGTTCCTTGATCTTACAAATCATAAGTGCTGAATGGATGTACCAGGTACTCAACAGAACACTGCAGAGGAGCTATGGGTTGATAAATACAAGCCTCAATCACTGGAAGAGCTTTCTGTTCACAAGAAAAAGGTCAAATATCTCTTCATAGTTCTTGATACTGGTTATATGAATGCTATCCCATTTTCACTTTTCCCTGTTTGTTGTGTTTGCAGGTTGAAGAAGTTAAGACGTGGTTTGAAGAAAGGTTGAAACCTTCAAAGGTAATTAATATAGGAAAACTACTATATAATTTTAATCAGTTTGTTTGTGTCTTATGATTATTCCATTGGTTTTCACCCATTATAGAATTTATATCCTTCTAGAGACATGCAAAAAAATGTTTAGGCAAATTAAGGATACACTATATCATAGTTGAATTATCAATATTTAAGAATGTTTGGTTCTTTGATTTTCAATGTCGTTGTGGAAGATTTTGTTGATTATTAAAATGATTGAGTCTTAGGTAATAGATTCTTAACTTTTTCATAATTAGCTTCCCCCATGCTCTTATTTTGGCTTGATGCGTTAAGCCGTGAGCATTATCATTGTATAAACATTATTACAACTATTATAAGAAGTAAACATCTTTTTACAACGAAGTAGACATGAAAATTTTTTCTTGCCGCTGAAAGAAGAGAACATCATCATTTATTAGTTGTTGGTTTACTAATTCTCCCAAATCCCAAGTATTTACTTGGTTATGGAGTTGAAATTTCTAGAGAAAATTTTTCTCCGTACAAAGTTATACTGATACAAGTGAATGTAAGTCTTTCCCTGCACTTTGTGTCTGTGTGTGTAATGTGAGCTTATTTCTTCTCTCCTTTGTTTACAGGGTGTCTACAGAAATAACGTTCTTGTTGTCAGTGGGCAGGCAGGAGTTGGAAAATCTGTATGTTGCTCTTCCATTATTTTCTAAACTCTTAACACCATTACCCCTCTTTCATGTGCTAGCAGTCACATAGGACAATTTAGAAATGATAATAATCGGTACCTTCAATATCATGTGGCTTGGTGTCAGTAATTTTCCTTTTATCTCCGTTTGTTTATGCTTCTATATTTTTATTCTTAGTTTCTTTCACACAGACAGATTTTAATTCAGTCAACCTAGAATTTCTACTTTTCACTTTTGTAGACTCTGCGTTATCTAAAATGTTTAAAAGGTTTTTTAGTTATAACATTGTCACGAAGAACCACATCTTAACATAATTTACTTTGTTAGGAATACCCATTGATTGACATTGAAAAATTTCTTCTTTTGATTGCGTAGGCTGCTATTCATGTAGTTGCTTCTCATTTGGGTGCGATGGTATGTGGATGGAACACACCTACACCTGTAATTTGGCAAGAGCATCTTTATAACTCTGGAACAGGTGAGCCACGCCTGTATGCTCTTGATGAAATAGTTATGACAAGCTTCACTCTCTTCCCCTTTAGGCCCTCCTATTCCATAATCCGTTTTTACTGTTAAATAATGAGAGTTCTTGAGGATTTATTGTCCAAATGAGTAAATGACTATGTCCATTGTGTTTATAGTCCAAATGGAATTTCATAGGAAAAACACTGAATAATCGAAATTTGTAACTTGTGAGTCGTGACTGTTTATTTCTTATACATTTTTTGATTGATTGACAGCAACCAAATACACTTCCAAGTTGGATGAATTTGTTAGTTTTGTTGAGAGAATACGGAAATATGGATTTATACCAACTTCCTTTACCGGGGAATCAAAGCCTTCCGTCATATTTTTAATAGACGATCTTCCCATGATGCATAATAAAGCTGCTTTAGGAAGACTTAAAGATTGCTTGCACCTTTTGGTGTACACAACTCAGATACCCACAGCCATATTGGTGACCGATTATGGCAATGCTGATTCAGCTGATTATAATGCAAGATCCGTTGAAGAACTAAAAATATCTCTAGAACGTTCTGGGGCTTGTAAGGTTACTACTACCTTGAAGAATTCTCGTGGTTTTCGATTTCATGTTATAATATACTTATGCCTAAATTTAATTGGTGAAACTTTCAGGTCGCATTCAATCCAATTACAGTTAATTCTATTAAGAAGGTACTTTTTAGAATATGTCAAAATGAGCAGTGTGATGTGACTGCTGAACATGTTGATCTAATAGCTAAAGCAAGTGGAGGTGACATCAGACATGCAATTACTTCTCTACAGTTTTTCTGTGTGAACCCAGATCAAGTGCATTCTTTGTCTCTATCAACTCGCACTCCTCATGCATTAAAAGAGAAAAGTAATAAACCAGTTGAGTTAGATGATGGATCTTCCTTGTACTTTGGCAGAGATGAGACAGTATCTTTATTTCACGCCTTAGGGAAATTTTTGCATAATAAGAGGGAGACTGGAGTTGCAGCAGAATATGGTACTGGTTCATAAATAATTGTCAAATTTAAATTTCATGTATTGTCTCTCTGTGGGGGAAACAGCAGTAGAAATAAGTGTCTGTTGAATATTAAGATAATTTTATCCTGCCCCATTTTAATTTTAGTTCATTCTCTTCTAGACCAAAATGACTTTCTCATGCAAGAAAGATTTTCAAGATTACCTTTAAAAATGGATGTCCCAGAGAAGATTCTCTGTCAAAGCCATGTGCAACCTGGTCCAGTTGCTGATTTTCTGCATGAAAATGGTATTTCCTTTCAAGCCGTCGTTAGTTTTCTTTGTGAAAAATTGATTATAGTGAAGATATTTTTTGTTTTTAAAATTTTACTAAACCGAAACAGTGATTTTCTAATTCTTACTAATATCTTGCAGTTCTAGATTTTTTGAATGATGAGGCGGTAGAGGATGCATGGGTTTTGTCTTCATATCTAGGTGATGCTGACATTCTTCTTGCAAAGCTTCGGGGTATGCTATCTAGTCATAATGAGGCAGAGAGTATTTTACAGTCGGCTGCTGCGTCAATTGCTGTTCGTGGGGTGCTGTTCGGAAATTCTCAGCCAATTTCTTCCAGGTAATCACTTATATGCGTGCAGTCTTCTCTGCAAAGCAAAGCTTTATATTTCTTTGTAGTATATTTATCAGTTTACTTTTACAGGTGGCATGCAATTCGACGACCAAAACTCTGGCAGGTTCAAAAAGAATCATCATACCACAAGGTAAAAACTCATTATGGCTCCTCCTGTAATATTTTATTATCCTGCAATGTTTCAATTTCTATTTCATGTAGGTAATTTTAAATGGTCCATTTCAGTTTAACTTTAGAGAGAGAAAAGGACTCTAGAGAGCTTTCATGAGAATATTTTATAGGTTTCCTTGATTAATGCTCTTTTCTAGCTTGGCTATGATTATGCAGCTAAGAATTTTGTAGCCAAATTTAAATTGGTTTCATAATTAACAATTACCTTGTAAATTGCTTCTATTTGTGATCTCTTATTGTAGAATGAGATGTTTCGGCAGAGAATCCCTGCTTGTAATCAGCTGAGTTCTTATCATATGTCAGTTATGGCCACAGAATACATGCCTATGTTTAAATTGCTTGGAAATAGGGTTGGCAGTGGATATAATGAACTAGATCAGGAATCAGTGCAGAACTTGGATATGGAAGATTTTGATACTGACAAAATGAGTTTAGATGGTGAAGCAATGGAGATTTCCGATGATGACATAGAAGACTGGTAGTCACGACATGTATTGTACAAGGCGCTTCAGTTAGCAGACCTTCCTTCAGTGTTTTGTAATTTCTGTTAGACATTTATTTGCTCTTTTTATCTACCCTGCTGATTAAGGCTGACGAGTTTCTTAGGGAATGGCATGTTTTTGTGTGAATATAGTAGTTTTTCTGATGCATGCTAGATTACAATCCTAATTGTAACCGGTGTTCTCAAATCTTGATGGAATTATGGGTTTGGGACACAAGCACTTAATGAGATGTGTTGCTGTAAATACAAACTTTGTTACTGGAGTATCTCATCAATGTTCGAGAAATGTGTCAAACTAACTTTGTTTTGTTTTGAGAATCTTATACCATTATTTTGTTTTGTAATTCAATCTGCGTGTTTTTTAAAATACAGAGGGCTAATTACACTATTAGTTTGTGTTTAGAGGTTTAAAATACATTTTATTGTGAGATCTTAATAAAAAGTAACATAAAATATAGAAAAGTAAAATATAAAATAAAATCTTGCTAAGGACAAGTATCAAAGACTTGTGATATTATGAGGTTTCAACTTAACCTGTTAGCAACTTAACTTGTGTTTAGAGTTTTTTTTTTTGGAAATGGCCAAAAGAACTATATATATTAAATGAACTAAAGGCATGAGAAATGCATCAGATGACAGTATACAACTAAATATCAGAAAAAGTAACATACCAACACAACATCAACTCAAAAACCAGAATTAAGAAAGCCTTAGAAACACAAACAACACTGCCCCCTAAATACACCAAACCAAAAAAATTCTATAGTCACAGCCTGAAGTGATCAAATTACAATATAAGAATGCACTAAAATAAGCCGGCACCAAAACCAACAAACTGAAAACAGAAACATCATTTCAATTCAAGCAGCCATCAGACAAACTACCTATCTAACATATCCTTTTCTCGCCGCTCATGTTCTTCAATTCTGACATAGACCACAACTAAAGCTCCGAATAGTACTCAACTAGCTTTTACATCAGCACCACGCCAAGTATAATACAGCAGTTCATAAAACCAATACATGTCTTAGGAATTAAATACCAATTGCTAATATCTGAAACAAATGCATTCCAAATGTTTGCTCACCGATACTTGGAAATGGCACTGTTATGGATGTCCACTGTGAGAATTCAACAGTTTTGGCCAAGGATGCACTTGACCTTACATTTCCGCCTTGACCCATCTTGGATTTCTTCTGCCCTGCCAAATCAATGATGTAACAGCCGCACCACCCAACACTGCACCAACACCTGAACCTAAAAGCAGTAAACTACCAAGCCAATACAATTGCCTCATGACAGCATTACAGAAAAACAGATAAAGTATTGCATCATCGTCGAAAGAAACGATTCCACAAATATGCTCCGCAACCACAAAGCGCAAAAGCTCAAGACTAACAACAAAACAAACTTCAACGCCAAATATTGCATCATCGTCGAAAGAAACGATTTCTCAAATATACTCCACAACCACAAAGCGCAAAAGCTCAAGACTAACAACAAAACAGACTTCAACACCAAATAACTGACAAGACGCGCAAGACTTGGATCAACACAACATGGACGATAAAATCACGCGCATGTGATGCCAATACAGGCCTTAGGACTCAAAAACCACATGGATATGTCATCATGTGGACTAATGTTTGTTCTTCCAATGTCATCACGACCTCCAATGAACAAATGTTAGTTCTTCCATCTATTCAATCTCGACTTCACTGTTTTAGTCACCTACTATTCGGGTTTGTCCCAATTGGGAGACCAAGATAATTTAGAGGCAAAGAACATATTTTACAATTTAGAACAGATGCTGCCTTTACAATCTAGTATAACTATTTTGAAAATTTACTTTCAAAATAGTCTTTATTGACTGAACATTGGTCCACCTTTTCTCACTTATAATAATGGCGTCGTCTGCATATTAAAGGTGAGAAAAGCGATACCCCCAACCTCAAATTTATATCCCAAAAACTTTTCAAAGTCAACAGTTTTCTTCATCAATAAGTTAAATCTATCTGCTGTAATAAAAAAAGGAGGAGGAGGATCTCTTTGTCTAAACTCCATCTTAAACTCCTTAGTAGGACTTCCATTAACTAACACCGAAACTCCGAAACTGATGTTGATTTTTAAGCATTCTGAAATCCAATAACCCATTTTTTCCTTCACGAAAATTAGAAAGTTCCCCTCAACTGAATCATACACTTCTTTGAAATCCACTTTTTAGAGAATCACTTATTTCTTCTAGCCTCCTCGACAATTTCATTTGCCACTAAAACTCCATCCAAAATCTGCCTGCTTGTCAAAAATGAAATCTGATTGCGTCATTAAAATGATGGAGTCCATCATTTTTTTCAATCTATTGGCCAATACTTTAGATATAACTTTGTAAATACACCCCATCAAAGATTTGCCTATAATCTCATATCCTATCAAAAAAGATCAATTTGCTTCTTTCACCATCCGACTATTAGTATGAAATTCAGACAACCCTCATTAAGACATCTCAGATGATTTTAAAAAAATCTTTTATAAATCCAAAATTAACACCATATGGGTCTGGGCTTTTAGAGCTTTTGCTTTCCTAAACTGTTATAGGAACTTCGACTTTTGAAAACTCTACCAAAAACTCTAACCGCTTCGGCCACTTTTTGGAAATCAATGTTAGCTAGAAAGGTCTCTCACCTCTGGCTTTCGATTGTATTAGACCTGCACGACTTTCCAGACAATATCCATAAATGATTTCTTTTTGGTAAGATATATATGTTATACTATACATCAATTTGGATGCATTGTACATACTCCAGTGCATTTCCCCTTCAGAGTCAGAATAAATATGTTTATGAACCCTCTCTTTCAAATTGAAAGTATATGTTTCCGCGCGGATCTCCGCAATCACTTGTTCTGATTTTACATATTGATCATTTTGAACTAATAGAAAACTTTATATCAAACCAATTTTGTTTTCTTTCTTCTCTTGTTCATTACATACGAATTTCGCTGTCCCCCTTCTGAGTCAGAATAAATATGTTTTCGAACCCTCTCTTTCAAATTGAAAGTATATGTTCCCGCGCGGATCTCCGCAATCACTTGTTTTGATTTTACATACGAATTTTGTTTTCTTTCTTCTCTTGTTCCATTACATAAGAATTTCGCTGTCTTTCCTTTCTTGTTAATGCAACCTTAGAAGTATTTGGAATTTGTATCTCTTTCTTTTAACCACCTATTTCGTTCGTTATCTTTTAGCATTGGATGTTGTGGTTAATGTTCATGAGTTTGTAGTTTGTGAAGATTATCTGCCGATAATGATCCTATCTTTTAACCTCAAGTTTGTGAGCTGTTCCTTCCTTTGCAATAATGATCCTACCATCCAAAATTTTGAGTATGAAAATTTGTGTCATTCTTTCTTGGTCATCTTAACTTTATGAAGTTTGTAAGTTACTATTAAGATTTCTACAATAATAGAAAACTAGGCTCATGAAGCAATTAACAGTTGGAAATGAAGCACAGAACAAACCATTTTTAAACATAACAGGATAGTTTCTAAGAACTCATGTGATTTATTCAAGTTAATGTGCCTCTTTTACAAAGCAAACAAATTACTACAACATAACAATTAATTGAGGGAAGGAAGGCTCCAAAATACAGCTAGCTAACTACTGCTGTATTGAAGTAATACATGGAGTGAAGTTTAAAATGGAGACCAAGTTCATCTCCAATCTTTCACTATAATGTTATTCAAAAAACAAAAAATAGAATCACTCAAGCCTTTGGACTCAAAGATAATGTAATATCTTGAAAAACTTGAAGCCTCCTCTTGTCAGTTTTTTTAGTCAAAATCCCAGAAGTAGTAGAATCATTGGACTCACTTGAAGGCCCCAAAATATTAGAAAGAATAGCATCTTCAAAATCCTTAGCATCAGGTAACAAATCACACAACTTATTCTTCTCAAATGAAAGCCTTCTAGCTTTGCTACCAGGCACAGGCACACCTAATTCTGCAGCATTCACCTTGCTTGTATCATTCACTACTCTCATAGATCCTGCAGCATTTCCGGATCTTGTTCTCTTAAGTGTCTCGGAGAAACTCATATTCTCATTTGACTCCTTCAAAGAGGCTTTTGGTGCTGCATAAAACGGTGGAGCTGCAACATTGAGTGAGTTGTTATTCACCAAAGGACCAAACTTTGATGAGTGGTTTTTCACAATGTTGGAATTGATGTTTTCATCACCAAATTCATCTTGAATTGTTGCTGCTGCTGCTATTGTTGTTGTTGTTGTTGTTGTTGTTGTTCTGATTGGTGGTAAACTTGTTTGAATATGATCCTTACAAGGCTGAGGTTGCCAAATTGATGAAGAACCAAGGAAAGCTTCAAAGAGCCTACTTTGTTCAACCCTATCAACTCCTCCTTTGTTCATCATTTCGGATTCGAGATCTTTGAGCATTTGTTGTGCTCTTTCATAGGCTTTCAGATGAGAATCTGAACCTCTTGGTCCATCTGTAACTGCAGGTTTGACTCTATGGAGAGTTTCTTTTGCTTCAGAAATTCTTCCTTGTTTCATCAAACATATGCCTAAATTGCACATCTTGTTGTTGTCGGGAGCTAACGTAAGCGCGCGGCGATAGGCTTCTTCTGCTTCAATGTAGTTGTTTTGTTGCATCAGTGCCCATCCCAAGTTACCCTTCATTTACCAACAAAATTCAAACATCAAGTTCCATGCCATAGAAGTAAAAATATAATTAAATTGAACAAAATGTGGCTAGGAACCTATGAAGCACGGACACCCAGAACACACTACGTGACACTGATAATAAACTTTGTGTTGCTTTACTTACCAATAATCTAGTGGCTTCTTGTTCCACTGAAACTTGAAACTTCTTCCCTTGAGATCTGGCAGTCTTTGTGCGCTTGCCGTTGAAAGCCAACCCTTGTTGGATTAAATACAGCTTGTGCCTCAATAGAGCAATTTGGTCATCAAGTCTACCACATCTCTATGTTCATTAACAAAAAAAAAATTAATTTAATTGATCAAAATTGTGTTTAAATCTGAAGTAATAACAAAATTTGGTATATAATATTGACCTTGTAAAGATCCAAAAGGATATTATCGAGCGATTCTTGTGCTTGATCCGAGCATCTAATTCGAAGAGATTTAATAGCTTCAATGGCCTCTTCAGCCCTATTCTGTTGCTTCATAACAATAGCCATATCTTTCAAAGCACTATCCACTCTATCTCCCGCATTTATCGCCGCCCAAAACAACGGAATCGCTCTCTCCGGATCCTTATCCACCAACTAAACACCAAATAATCAAAACCCGTTTAGTTGATACATTACAGATCTGAAGAACAAAGCTTCACATTAGAATAACATAACAAAACACTTACCTGAACGTTTTTGGCTCTGACATAAGGAGAATCTCCGATAGGAACCTTATGAGTGATGTGAAAAGATTCGGAACGAGTTCTAGAAACGCCAAGAGGTTTCGCAGGGGAAGAAGGTGCAGATTTGGATGGTCTGAAACCTGGAGGAGCATTCCACATCTCTTGCAACATTGTCAAAAGGAGTGCAAGTTGTCGTGTTGGGAAGAGCAGATAATGTTCCTGCGGGAACAAAAAATGGACAGTGTTGTGGAAAGAGCGATAGAGTCACGAGAAAGAAGAATGAGATTTGAAAGACGAAAACAGGTTTTTAAATTTACAAAAAGTAGCCGTTAGAAATATGTATCCGTTGGAAACATAATTGGTAAGAATATTGGGTTTATTATATTACCAAATTTGTCTATAATGGGCCTTTTGTCAAGGTTTCTCCATAATGGGCTTTCCTCTAGAATAAAATGGACTAAAATACATTTTTGTTTCTTATTTATGTTTATTTTTTAAATATTATTTTGGTATCTTAAATTTGAAAAGATGAATTTTTTTCTTAGATAATAAAATAATTTTTTTATTTTATTTTTTAATTTCATTTCGATCTATTACCTATTAAAAGTTTAAATTGAATTCTTTATTTTTTAGTATTTTGAAAATAGTATCTAATATGATTTTTGAAAAGTTATTACAACGTGGTTTTTGTTTGGTTTTAAAAGGGAAGGAGGGATAAAAGTACTTTATGTTGACAAAGAATAACCGAGAAAACAATCTTAATTTCGTTTTCATGCTCATATATATTTTAAGGATGTTTTAGTAATAAAACTACTAAGAAACCCATGCGTTCGCTCGCACGGATTCTGATACGGGACGCATTTGTTTCACATGTATATTTTTTAATAGAAAAATGTTTGGTACACGTGAAAAAAAATTAAATGTATAGAAAAATGTCTGGTATCCATGAAAAAATAATAATTGAATGTATAGAAAAATGTCTGGTACCCTGTAAATAATAGATTTTTTCCCGTTAATATTTAATTCAATATAACTCCTTGTCCCGTTAATATTCAATACCCTTTAAATAATAGATTTTTTTCCGTTAATATTCAATACCCTGCAAATAATAGATTTTTTTCGTTAATATTCAATTCAGTAACTCCTTGTTCCGTTAATATTCAATATTTTGATAATCATTAATATTAAATATTTTAATCAATAATTTCATATTTCCGTTAAAATTAAATATTCTGATCAATAACTTTCATATTCCTGTTAAAATTAAATATTTTTCTGCTCTCTAACCTTCATATTTTTGAGAGAGCCAAAGAAAAAACATATAGGAACCTAAGTTTAAAAATAAAAACTAAGATTTAAAATGATTTACTTTTGCAAAACAAAACCTATCTTTTATACAAATCAGTTTTATGGCAAAGATATTAATCTTACAATGTGAAAGTTCAAACTGAATTGAATCATCAAAATAGCCTTATTTCGCCTGATTTTACCTGAGTAAACACATAATAAACTCCTTAAAATAGGCCAAATCTAACACAATTTTACTTGGAATCAACACATGCATTGCCATCAAATTTGAACCAAAGGCAACTACACTAATTTAATCCCACACCAAATTTCAACAACTAACATTCAAGCCTTATCCATTTAAACATAAATAAAGTAGACTACTTTTATCAAACAATGCCATAATACTTCATAAATCATTCATCAAACTTGAAATGAAAATAACAGGATATTATAATTTATACCAATACGAGACAGATGGTGATTGTTAACATAATTCTGCCCGATTTTGCGCCTACTTATAAACCATTAAGGCAAAGATTAGCTGCTATCTATCAACAACCACATACCACACCACAATTCTAAACAAAGAACACAGTCGCCATCCACAGTCAAATATATCAACTACTATGCTCGAAAACTGTCTGCTTTATCTAGTCTTGCTGTTCCTGAGCTGGATGACTCGCCCATTGTCTCTGGAGATCCTGCAGCATGTGCGGTTTCCCTATTTAGAGAAGTTTGCATACCTGAAACCTCCTGAAAATGATTATAATAACTGTCATCAATGAGAATAAGAACAAGCTAGTTTTGAAGACAATTCCTTCATCTTCCATATATAAATGTCATAAGACAAATAAACAAAAAGTGGTAATGTTCACATGAGAAAATTAACAGAAATTTCTCTCAAACCTTCATTAAATGTAACCTCAAATCACATGGTCGAGTCCTACTTCCAACCCTCGCTATCACAAATTTTGAATAATTGTCCAAAGTGTTGGCAGCACCTTCCTTTTTGAAATCTAGCTGAAACCAATTTTAATTCTTTCACGTTAATATCCGGAGAGAATATAAACAACCCTAAATCAAGTAATCAATAACACTGAAATTATTGAAGGAAACAAAAATTGTTCTCTCAACAAAAAACCATAGGTAACTTTGAATTTCTTTGAAGTTGTTCCTCTTGCTCAAAACCAATTGTTTTTGCCTTATGCTCAAGTCAAGGGATATGTGACATCAAACAAAGCCTCAGTTTTAACATCACAAATACCCTGATTTTCCCAATTTATATTGCCAAAAATGATATCTTTGCATGGAAAACAAACACCAATAAACTCAATAAAAATTCAAAATCAAATCAGGAGCAGTGTTGTCTATGGTGGATGACGGAAAATAGTGGAGAGCCACCATGAAAATAGGGCAGATGGCGGGATCATGGAGGACAACAGATGGAGAATGGAAAAGCTTGCGTGTTTCGATTTTATGAATACGTAATCAGAATTAGTTGTTATTTAATGAGGATTATTAGTATTTGATCAAAGTTTTAATTCTCCTGAGCTTGTTTAGTGGTCGGGTAGAAAATACCCAGACAACAATTTGTGGACTTATTTAAAAAACACAATTTCCGCAATATCCGCCATAACATCATGCATGTTAAACTCACGGCAGCTGCCATGACGCCGCAATGCAAAATCCGCAACACCACAGCTTTTCCATGGCGCTATGTTGAACTTCCGCAACCACAACCCACCATGGCCACAGTTTGACAACACTGATCAGGAACCAGCAATATCCTCAGTTATTGGTTGCACAAATTTACTTTCGCCTAATTATATCTTTATATCCAGAGAAAATTAGTAAAAAACAATAGGAGCAGCAGAGAGGAAGGTTCTTGTATATGGCGGCTCAACAAGTGTTATCAAATAGCGGCGCTATGGCGGATATACATGGAAGTTTTTGGATTCGCTGCGATGTAAATATCTGCTAATATTGCGGGTTTGTCAGTCATAACCTGCTATAACGTCGCCGTAAAGCAGCTGGGATAGCTGGATTTTGGCTTTCCGCCATTGACAACACTGGGCTCAACATAAGTTGAGGTCTAAGGCGACAAACCCGACAATAAGTCCTTGGTGCTATTCACACGACAAGGTCTCTCGATAGTCAAGGAAATAGATTCAGAGACCTTGGTCCAACTTCTGCAACATGAATAAGTCATCATGTTGATTAACATTAAAAAATTGTCTAGTTTCAAAGGCCTAAAGCTAGGGTTTCAATACTAGTAATCAGAATCAAGCCCATTAACCTTTTAAGACACATTTCAATCAACCTATAAGATGTTGTTTTAGATGCAAGTATGCTTTAAAACACTTTGATTCTTTCTTTCTATATAAAATCAACAAAATTTGAACACAAACATTAACTAATCCAAATATGTTAAGATACATGACATATTCCAAGCAGAGTTCAACTATCAAAAACACGGCCAATCGCTTAAATACACAAGTAGTTATAAATTATAATACTAAATAAATAAATAAAAACTCAATCCTAAGAATGGATTAAGGTATGAAAGTTGAATAGCAAGGGAAAGGGAAAAAGTTGGAGTATTGGGGGTTTGATGATACATAGAGTGGAAAAGAAAGAACCTCTTGATCTTCTTTCATGGCTACTGTGTCGGAAACCACCGCAAAATTGATTTGATCTCCCTTCTTATCCTTCTCAAGAAGACCCTAATGATAACGGTGACGAGACAAAGGACAAACAAGAACCGGCGTACTTTTATTTTTCGGGGAAATGTATTATTATCTGTCTGTTTTTTTATTTATTATTACTGGTAAATTACAGTTTGCTCTCAAAATCTTAAAATGCCACTCTTCCCTATTTACGAACGCACAGGTAAAAATTATTTAATAGTGTAAAATTATCTTGTAAATTGAGAGTTAAGTTTATGTATATTTAGCTGCAAATTGAAAATAAGAATTTCGTGTCTCAAATAAAGACAATTATTAATAAAAAACATGTATTTTGTTGATAATGCCCCATGAAAAAAATAAAAATTTTGATATTTGAAAATAAGATTTTTTTTTGAATAAAAGCAAATGCTTATTAAAATAACATATGTATTTTGTTGATAGTGGCCCGTGAGAATAAGAAAATAATTTGACATTTGAAAATATAAATTTTGTCTCAAATAAAGACAAATGTTAATTAAAATAAAATAGGTGTGAGAAAAAGAGAATTATTGACAATGATCCGTGAAAAAAGAGAAATTTTGATATTTTAAAATAAAAATTTTGTGTAAATTTTAAAAATATATTAATTAATATTTTTAATAATAGTAAAAAAAATTTAATAATAGTTTGAATTTTTTTTTTCATTGTGAAATTCAAATCACAATGGTTTTAATGAAGTGGTTTTAGTGAAGAGAGAGATAAAAGTTATTTAGAAGTGAAGTGGAAGTGTGTTGAAATATTGAAAGAAAAATATATGTTGTGAGAATTATTAGATTCTCCATTGGTTTATTACATGTGGCAACATGAGAAATGATGTGAAGGTTGGAAAAATAGGTTGATTATGAATAGATCATTTTAACCTTTGTGCTTTGTAAATTTAAAAATAGAAAAGGACATTTTAAGGAGTATGGTGGTATCTTATATTAATAGCTAGATAGTTGATAAAATAGTATTTCTTGGAATTCTATTCCCAGGATTATTATTCCTAGCCTCCTAGGAACAATATTCCTAAATAAGTGTTTGGTTAAAAACTGAAATTCCTAGGAATATTTATAATATTTATTTAATTTAAAAATTATAAAAATTAAAAGTCAAAGTAAATGTGAGTAGTAGTGGGAAGTTGTAATTGGTTAAATTTTATTTCCATGGGAATGTTGAATTCCCACCCATTAAGCATGGGAACAATTTAAGCAACAATCATGTGTAAAAATATTCCTTGGAATAAATAATACCAGGAATAATTTTTAAAAACTTGAAACAAACGTGGGTTTATTGCTTTTCCAATGTAAGATTTCCGGGAATACAATTCTAATCCTTGAAACAAACATACCCTAAGGTTTTGATTGCGAGTTTGGAGGGAAAAAGAAGGCATTCGAAAATAGGAAGAATTAGGTGAAAAGAATAAAAAGAATTAAAAAGAATTTGGGTAGGAGAGTTTTGGAGGATTTAATTTTATTCATAAAACCAAAAACCCCATAAAACGAGGGAACTCAAATTGTATTGAATGAGTGTTTTGGAGGGCTTACATAAATTTTCCAAATATCTTTTAGGTTGTTATACTATTCTGAAAATTAAATATTTAGTAATGATAATGACTCTTTTATCATTCTGAACAAAGTCATTTTTTCAAAAATATCAAATATTTTCCTATAATTTTTAAAAAATTTCGTTTTCGGAAGCCTTCTCCTCCCCTCCAAACTCGCAAACATAGCCTAAAAGAATCTCTTACCCCATTCCTTAGATCTCTAAATCACCATGCGAATTGTCAAAATTGTCCTTCTATTTCTATAGTTGTACCTTTGGCAGTTTAATTTTTAAAAAAAAAATTGGTTAAGAGAAACCAATTTTTTTTAAAAAAAAATTACTTCCGAAGATACATCTAAAGAAGCAGAAGACATAAATGAAATTTCGTTTGGTGGTTAAGAGATTAAAGGGTGGATTGAGATATTCTCTTTTACTACTTTATTAATTTGTCCTTCCTTACTTATTAGTAAAAGATTGTAAAATTTGATTAAAATTTTATCTTCCCTTAATTCACTAATTATTCAATTTGTCACACTTAATAAAGAAATGAACATTTAAGAGAATATGAGATATTATTTTCTTCTCCATTAAATTAAAATCCGTCCTCGAATTTCACTAGAGTAAATGATGTTGCATCTCTAATTCTGGTTAATACTCAACCTTGTTCGGTTGCGACTCTTTTCACAATGCACCACTTCCTGACATACTCTAACTTTTACCTTTTCCTTACCGACAATCTTCATTCTTTCGCGATGGGTTGAGACTTTATTGGTCAAACCATACTCTTATTTTCAATCCTTGATTAACTTTTAACCTTTTCCTACAACTTACTTTTTCGGATGCACCACTCTTATTTGTTTGAATAATCAACACTCTCAAATCTTCATGGTATTAACTACTGATTCCTTACCTACACGCGACACTGATGACTCTCATCTTATAAATTCTTTAACAATTTTGAGAGACCTTATAATCCATCTACTGGTATTTTTATCAAACTTCACTTGGCCTAATATTATATACTAAGCGCGCGCATACACACACACACACAATATCCCACTTCCTCCGCATGACTCTAATAAGATATTACCCACTTGGTGTAAAAGTGTCATACTTCCATTCCTATTAGAAATCATCTCTCTGGTCCTACATGAAACTTCAATGAGCTCTTCCATCCATCACTCTTTATTGTACTATTTGTTAGAACATGAAATGTTCTGATCAATATTTCTAGTTTTGATGATAACATTATATATGAATTTTGTATAAGATAATGTGGTACTCTAATCATTCACATTTTCCATTCCAGGAAAAGTCTAAAAGAGTATGCACAAAATCAGCATTCAGAAGCTCTGACCCAGAAGATCTGGATGGCTTCATCAAAACATGGTCTGGCAGACATCAGAAGATGGTCTTGAAGAAATCAGAACATGATCTGGAAAGCATCAGAAGATGGCAGTCAGAAGCAAGGCTCTGAAGATCTGATGGTATCACGCTACAAAGCACTTCCATAGTCTGATGACTGAAGTTGCATCTGCACCAACGCTGAAGACTCTGATATTCAAACGTTATTCTAATAGCCTGAGTCCAGAAGCAAGTACAGGATGAAAAGGCTACAACGTCAAATCTGTCTGACTTACAAAAGGAACGTTAGAAGCTACAAAAGGAAAAGTCGGCAAAAGCAGTTGAAGCATGGCTCGAGGTAGTTGACAAAAGAGTGAAACATTAAATGCAGCAGTGTACTATTCACGCAAAGCATTAAATGCTACTCAACGGTCACATTTTCTCACTGCCTATATAAAGAAGTTCTGATGCTGAAGCAGCAAACAACTCTCTCGCTCTAAGTACTAAAACGCTGCCAAAACGCTATCACACAAAAACAAAGAAGAACTTCATCTTCAACCTCACAACTTTGTAATATCTTAGTGAGTGTTTAGAACTTAAAATTGAGAGAAAAATCACCTGGTGATTATAGCTTATTAAGAAGCAAATTAAACTCTTGTAATATTTATTTACATCTTTGTAAAAGGAATTTCCTAGAGTGATCAAGTTGTGATTTGTATACTCTAGGAGACTTAGAAGTTGTCTAAGTGGAGAATCATTGTAATCAAGATTGATTAGTGGATTAAATCCTCAGTTGAGGTAAATCACTCTGTCATGGGTGGACTGGAGTAGTTTGGTTAACACAAACCAGGATAAAAATAACTGTGTGATTATTTTGTATCTACCATTTTTGGAAACAACCCTTATTCAATCTCCCCATTTCTAAGTGTTTTTCACTCCTTCACTATTTTGACTCAAACAACATGAAGCACGTGGAATTCATACGCACTACTTGTTAGCTTGTGGGCCTTTATAGAAAATCTACATTTTCCCTCCAGAGCGCCTTGTCATACCCCAATTTTTGTGCTTGAAGTCATGATTTTATGCTTGAAATGACATTAAAATTTGGTTAATGATCAAATCTCTTAGACAATGCTTGATTTTAAATTGTGTTATCTTCTGATCAGAGGGAGATTTGCAAGCAAGAGGACTTGAAAAGGAGGATTTGGTAGGTTTGAAAGAGTTTGTCTCCAAGAACAATCTATGAAGATGGCCTATAATTCAAGTATGGAAGCCTAACTTCATCTCTTCGAATCTCTTATCTCACAAGTGTTATGGATGAGTTCTTGTACTTTTTGGAAAACCTTAAACATACTCTACAACCTTTATGTTTGGTGTTTTCTGGAATTCACAATGGATCATTGTTGAAAATGGCCTCCAAATCATGTACTTTTTAATGGAACAAATCTGCCTTGAAAATTTTCTAAGTGTTGGCAATTGAGACGCCAACTTCATGGCTTCATAACTCAAAATTTATGCATCATCCTCAAGGATAAACTTGTTGCATGTAATTTTCTCTTTAATTTGATCTATGAAGCATGAAAAACGGTGACTTGGTGAAGAAGTTATTTTTGTATATAGTTTTACGACAGTTATCTTCCCTTTTTCCTCAATTTAGACGCATTTTAGTGTATATTACATAAATACGTATACTTTGTGTTTAGTTGATTTTTTGATCCATTAATGTATCGTTTGGTAGTTTTATATTCATTTTGTAGGTATTGATGCGTATTTGGAGTATGAGCAATAAAGTGTCAAAGACACCGCTTCCAACGCGCGATTTTGAGCAATTTGTCAACGAATAAGACTAAAAAAAATGACAAAAATCATCAATTTTGTTGATATTTTTTCATTGTTTGAAAGAACATTGAATAAGCTTTCTAACACTTCGAATCGGGCGCAAATCAGAGTTACGGTTCTCAAGTTATGGCCAAAATAGTATTGGATTTTGATGTTTGATGTCATGTTGTTTCTGGTGTACTTTGCCGAGCGAGCCAGAAGGACCCAGAAGCATGAAAAAGACACTGTTTTGAGTCGCCGGGTGAAGCGGTCCTGACAGAACTACATTTAAAGGGGTAAAAACATATTATTTTAGGTTATGGTTTGAGAGTTTTTTCTCCCACTCCATCACCAAATATTTTTTTAGTTAGATTAACTTAGAAAACAACTTCGGAGCTTGCATACGGATGATTCGAGATGGATTGATCATCAAACAAAGCTGATAATCCGGGAGATTTTTTGTTCATTTCTCTTCCTCTTTGTGTATTCTCTCTTAGTTGGGTTTTGTATATGTATTTATTTTGAACTCATGTATATTTGTCACCCATGGCGTTACATTTAATCTGCTTTACAAATCTGAGTTGATTGTTATCTTATATTTTTGCTCAGTGCTCAGGGTTTGAGTTGTTATAGACATATATTGCTCGAATCCCTATCTAGGATGATTATCTGTTAGTTTATGGATTTTAGAGATACATTTAGAGCTAATAATATTTATGGGTGACGAAGCTTAATACTTCTGTGTTAGTTGTGTTAGTTGAGAGATCGTCAATATAAATGATATGGATGTCTGTTGTATTATTGAGGTTGGCTGAGAGATCGTCGTCGAGATGATATAGTAGTCCTTTTCTACTTTGGGTTATAAATGACTTAGAGTGTGAGCGATGCATGATGATATTGATGAGTATTGTAGGTTGAGTATAACTGAAGTGCGAACTGAAGTACGGTACCAATGTAGAGCAAATTGGAGCATTTCATGGCAGTCCTTATAGGTCACAACCATCTTTTGGACAATCTTCTTGATATTTTTATTTGCCGCCTCTACTGCACCATTCATCTTTGGCCAGTAGGGAGAAGAAGTATGATGTTCAATCTTGACATCATCACACAACTCTTTCATCATCTTATTGCTCAAGTTTGAACCATTATTAGTAATGATCCTGTTGGGTACACCGTAGCGACAAGCCGACAAATAAGGTTGTTCCTGATAAATCTTACTACCACCTATCTGGTAACATTGGCGTAGGAAGCTGCTTCCGCCCATTTGATGAAGTAATCAATGACGACCAAGATGAAGCAATGTCCATTTGAATTCTTTGGTTTAATCATTCAAATCATGTCAATTCCCCATGTAGAAAAAGGCCATGGAGAAGAGATGATGTTGAGAAGCATTTGAGGCACATGAATCTTATTAGCGTAGATCTAAAATTTGTGACACTTCTTCATATACTTGTAGCAGTCAGACGCCATTGTCATCCAATAATAACCTTCTCTCAACATCTTTCTATTCATTGCATGTCCACTTCTTGTATTAATTGGTTCGCTTCGTGTCTATCCACACATCTGAGCAACACCATTTCAAAGTTCCTTTTGTAAAACACATCTCCATTTAGGAAGAAATTACCAAAAAGTCTTCTCATAGTTTTCCTGTCTTTGTTGATGCCCTAGGTGGATACTCTTGTTTTTGTAGAAAAAGTATAATGTCATAAAACCAAGGCTTGTTGTCTTTGACTTCTTCAACAACGAATACATGAGCCGGCCTGTCAAGACGCATGATTGTAATTTGAGGTGCTTCATTGGGAAACTTCACTTGATACATGGAAGCCAAGGTACCCAATGCATTTGCCATTTGATTTTCCTCACGAGGTATGTGATAGAATTCAGCTTTGTTAAAGAAGGTCAATAGTCTTCTGGCATAATCTTTGTAGGGAATTAAGCCAGGATGATGAGTCTCCCATTCTCCTTTTATTTGATTAACAACCAGGGACAAATCTCCATATACGTCAAGAATCTTGATTCTCAAATCAATGGCTTTCTCTAGTCCCATGATACAAGCTTCATATTCTGCCATGTTATTGGTGCAGTCAAACATCAATCTTGCTGTAAAAGGAATGTGAGAACCTTGAGGCATAACAATGATTGCCCCAATTCCACGACCATAAGTATTAACATCTCCATCAAATATCAAACCTCGTATGGATCCAATCTCTGGCCCTTCTTTAGGCAAATGTTCTTCACAATCTTTGGCTTTTAAGTACATAACATCTTCGTTAGGGAAATCATCCTGTAGAGATCAGTTATCTTTAATTGGTTGATCGGTTATCTTCAATTGGTTGATGAGCCAAATAATCTGCCAAAACACTTCCTTTGATAACCTTCTAAGTACGATACTCAATATCATACTCGGATAACAACATCTACCAACAGACAATCCTTCCAGTTAAAACAGGTTTCTCAAATGAGGGGGGGGGAGTAAAAAAAATAGTGCACGAGTATCCAAAAAAATAATACAGGAGATAAAGTGAAACTCGCCTACATTGCAGAGGTATCGTATATTCAACACTATTATTTATAATTTTAGTAAAATATGACATTTTTTTGCATTTTTATTAGGCTCAATTTTAAAAATTGGAACAACGCCTTTAAATTTTCTGAGACGGCCATGTGTATATGGCATACAATATAATTTAACTAATTAAACATTATCAATAATTTACACTAATTAATTAAAAAAATTATCTATAAAGCAGATTTAAGATATATATTTTCCTTTAGAAATCAATAAAAATTATTAAATAAATTAAATTTTTCAAGGTATACAACATTCAAAATAATTACGTTTTGAGAAAAGGGATATGCACTGACAGTGTAAAATATTTTTACATTGTCAACCAATCACAACCATGTATCCAATTAAAACATAATTTTAATTTAAAAAAATTAATATGACATGACAAGTATAAGAATTTTGATTGGTTGTACGTGTAAAGTTAGTTTACACTGTCATTGGACTACCTTTAAACTCTTAAGTTTTTTTTGAGAAACACAATAAAAAATTAAGTATACTAATTGATTTAAAAAATCTTTATTTTTAATATATAAAACATTCTTAAAGAACTACTTTTAACGCAAAAAGAAGAACTATTTTTTTCTCTTAATTTTTTTAAAAAAGTAAATATTTAAAACATATAAATTGTTAAAAAAAGGAGAAGTGTTAGGCGTAGAGTACAAACCTGACTCACCTTAAACTTGGGTTGACCTATATCTATAAATTATAATAGAGCTTGGGATAAACTCTTTGTTTAAGTTGATAAAATTCAAATTTTTTGTTCGCATATATTTAACTAAAGAACTACTGTATAGATAAATTAGCTAACTTAAATTTACAGCTTAATAGTTTTAATTTAAAGAATGAAATTCACTCAAATATCTTGTTAGACTGAAACAAATTAAATTTACCAAATTATATAATTAAATAGGTTTGAGGTCAAATTAAAAAAATAATAACTATAAGACAGCTTCTCAAACTCACAATCTTGAACTCTTAATATCTAAATCCTCAAACCTTTTTATTTTTATAAAAAGTATATATTTTGGTTCCTCTCAATTTATATTTCTCTCCATCTATATTTGGATATTTTCGATCTATATATTTTTTTAATCTTTCGCAATCTTAAATATTAACCATTTAATAAATTCAATGCAATTTATATTTCTCTCCATCTATATTTGGATATTTTCGATCTATATATTTTTTAATCTTTCGCAATCTTAAATATTAACCATTTAATAAATTCAATGGTGAAATAACCAAAATGCACATGTTAAGAGAAACATATTATAGTTAGCTATTTTTAGAAAGAAAAAATATCTTTATATATAATACTAATTGATCAAATATTTGAATTTACTTACAATATATTAAAAAAATGAAATAATATATTTTTTAATACAATCATAATTAACTATATTAATTGATTAAAATTTTACTTTTTCTTTCAATATATGAAGCATACTCAAAGATACAAAAAATTTCTTTAAAGAACAATTAATTTTATTAATTGATTAAAATTTTGATTTTGTTTTCAATATATTAAAAATTGAAAATAATCTAATTTTTTCGAAATAAAATAAAATAAGAAATATACTAATAAATTAAAAAAACTATTTATTTTCAATATATAAAGCATACTAAAAGATTTAACTTTTTTCTCCAAAAACTATTTAAAGTTATAAATTAATTAAATGTTTGATTTCATTGCAACAATATATAGCGTACAATATCATCTAAGTTTATTAAACATTATTAGCAATTTACTCTAATTAATCAAAAAAATTAAAATTTTTTATATATATAAAGCAAATTCCAAGATATGTATCTTTCTTTAGAAAACTATAGAATATACTAATTTAATTAATTAGTTTATTCAAGATATAAGAAATTAAAAATAATTTAATTTTTTCCGAAAATACAATAAAAAATTAAGTATATTAATTGATTTAAAAAGATATTTATTTTCAATATATAAAGCATACTTAAAGAACTATATTTTATGCAAAAACAAAAAAAAACTATTTTTTTCTCTTAATTTTTTTTTAAAATAAATTAATAATATCTGAATTATTGAAAAAGGGAAAGGGGAAGAAGTGTGAGGCCCAAAGTACAAGCGATACTCACCTTGATGACCTAATATCTAAATCCTCAAACCTTTTTATTTCTATAAAAACCAAATCTTTTAGTGTTGTCTCCTCTTATCACTCAAACTATTTGTAATATAGTTCATGACTTTCAAATATTTGGTATGTTCTTCTCTTTTTAACTAGTACTTTTACCTGTGCGATGCACATGACTAATTAGGAAGAAGTTAGGAGGGAAACTTATTAAAAATTAGGAGGGAAACTTGTATTTTGTTTTAATATATTAAAGATATAAATTCACTTGTTTGCATTGTATTTTGTCTTTAATTCAATCTTATATTAGTTTTTATTTTTGTTTGGCAGTTCTTTATGGTTAGGGTTATTATTGTCTCATTATGCCTCATAGGTGTACTTTGGGAAGGCATACTATGTACAGATGAGAAAAATCTAGCTTTCCATCAGAATTTATTTATCAATACAACATACACTCCTCCATCAACACCTTTTCCTTCGGTTGTTATAACAAAAAACGCTACTCTCCAATCTCATGCTTTTCCATCTTGGTTGAAGTTGCGACTTAAACACGATTTAATAGCTTTTGTTGTTTTTGTTTTGGAGCTATGGGTTATTTTGATTCTTTGGTTTATAAATAACGGCAACAGGTATCTTGGCAGGTGGAGAAGTCGTGCATTTTCTCGGCATCACTCAATAACTCTATCACACATTTATGTCTGAGCCAACAGTAATTTGAACGTCTTTGACTTTTCCTAGTGTGTTTTTGTGATTTTTTTTTTATATTCAAGTTTTTTTTAAAATTTCACAAATAACCGATATTTCAAAAATATTACTCAGATGAACAAAATCTGAAAAAAATAAATACATTGTCGCCAGGCCTATTGGCAACAACGATATTAACATTCATTTTGTTTTTTTCTTCATATAAATACAAGCCCATTCCTCCACGAAAATGCACTCATTTGTCCACCAATTTTCTTATTTTCTCTTCACATTCTTGTTCATGGCTCACATAAGGCCACCGTCATATCAGCGAACATCATCGATGTGTCCCGATCCTGAACCGGTTTATCGCAAAAGGGATGAGCATGTTATTTTCTCTCCTGTCAAACCCACCATACCGGTTAAATTTTGGAATATCCATTCATTCACTACTACATTTTTGGCCTACGGCCACGCTAAAATTTTCCACAGCTCAGAAACTGTGGCCACATATATGATTTGGCCATTGTTATCAAAGCGTAGAATTATGTTATAAAATATTGAATCTGGAGTATGAAACTGTGGCCTTTACTTCAATTGTCACGGTTATAGAACTGCGGATATTTTAAGGCGCAAAGAAAACCCACGGCCTTATAATTTTGACTAAAAACTTTGGCCCAAATCCAAAAATTTAGTGCCCACCATATTTTCTCTCTTTTCTTTTTGTTTCCCTCTTTCTCTTGTTTTATATTTTATTTTTTTTAAGATTAAAAAAAAAACTAAAACAAATAAACATAAAAGTGGATTAGGGTTAAGTGACCTTTGGGATTCTTCTCTTCTCCCTCTCACGATCATGAAGCAGGCCTCACTCTCAACTCTCAGCTCACCTCTCGATCGATATCTCTCTCGGCTCTATCTCATGGTCTCTCTGCTACCGATTCTTCACTCCCTTTGCTATCACCGATCCAAATCTCTCTATCATCATCGTTTTGCTTCGAATTCAGTAACAGCAAACATACAAACCTTCAATGTTACCCTTTATCCCAAACAAACCCTAAGCCCCAATTCGTTATTGATTTTCAGTGATTTAAAGAGCCAGCACAAAAAGGTGAGTTGACTTACATGTTTTCTGCGTTTGATTACAGTTATGTTACGGTTTGACAATATGTTCCTTATATTTGTTTGATATTGTAATGTTTTCATTAGGCAGATCTAGGTGCAGATTGGCTCCGGTGTGACAGATGAGAAGATGATTTGGGTAGTCGTCCCGGTTCCATAGTCCAGGTATTTTCTTATTCCTTTCATGAGTTTACGATACGTGCTTTGCATTTGGACTTTTTCAAAATCCTAAATCAACCACTAAATCAGAATTTTTACTTGTTCACTCTTGTTCATTGCTTGTTATTGCAGCTCTTCCTTTGCCGCACTCGATTTGCTACACTCACAACTCTAGCTTAAATTCAGGTATTCTTCATTCTTCTTTGTGAGCAACTCTAGCTTATTGTTCTCTCCTTTGTAGTTGTCAATGCGGTCAAGAGTTAGATTAAATATAACCTATCCATTCTACAAATTATTAACATAACTATATTTATGTGGAACTAATTGTTTATAGTGTTTCATGTGCTTTTGAAAGGTATAGAGTTACTCTTATGGTCTAGGCTTCAATTTTGCAAACAAGGTGTTTGTTGAAATGTCTCTACAAGTTTGGCTATGATTTGTTGAAATTATTTTCCGAGTCTCAATATAAACTCTTGCATACATACCAGCTTCTAGCCTCAAACCAAATGCCTGACTGCCTAACTAATGCATGCCAATAACCATTCTAAAACACAAGATATAGCTGCACTGCTATATCAGGTCATAATGATTTCATATCTTATAATACATGCCCTCTAATGCAAAATCACGTGTGGAGAATGCACTGTTCCATTTTATTATGTACTGAAATTTTTTATTTTTATCTACAAGAATGGATGCAACAAGGACTGAACCACATGGTCATATGAATTCTTTTATATTCTAATCCATGCATATTCAATTTTGATATTAGTAGTTAGTGTTTCAAATGTTAAGGATCAATTAGTTGAACCAAGGAATAAGTGCTTCTGCTACTTGGTTCCAGCAACAGACATCATGAACATAAGAAACTAGTCCCTGCAATTAACATCTCATCTGCTTTATATGGATTCATTTCATTAATTTAATCATATCATCTTATGCAAATAGCATATTCAATCTAAGAATGTTATTTGGTCACAATTAAACCATGACAAAGTTGACCAAGTATCGTAGGAGTCGTCAGCAATATATATAGCCTCGAGAGTAAGTCTTAGCAACATGTTTAAAATACAAGGCATATCAATGTGATTTGTTCATCGGTTCCACTGCTTGCAACTTGAGCCGAGCAGTTAAAGATAGGCAACGTTAGGAGGATCAATCTTTAATGTGGAGCATTTTTTTTTCTGTTTTGTATTTTCTTCCTTGTGTGAAAGCTGCAGGGCTGATATTAAGTAAGTGAATGATGGAGCTTCAGAGTTGGCCAAGGGTTTCGGTTGTGTTCTGAACTGACCATGACTGGTTCTGTTTCTCTTTGCGGCGCAATAAGTGAGGTAGAATTATAGTTTCAGTTTATTTGACATTTAGTAAATATTTATGCATTGAAGTTATAAATTTGACTAGCTTTTTCATTGAACTACTCTTCTCTCTGAACTATGAATAATAATTTACACAACTTTGATTGGGGTGTGTTTGGTTAGGAATAATTAAAATTCTGAAAAATCTGCATCAATAAAATTTATGATTTATTTCAAGATAAGGTATATTACTTGGATATATCAACTCCTTTAACGATACATACCTATGATCTTGTTTTCTTTTCACACTCCTAATGATTTGTTATACCGGTAGAATGATTTCAACTTCGAAAAAAGAGATTGAATGAGGGTGTTTTTCTTCCTTTATTTTGTTGTTGGAGTTATCTTTTAAAGTGAATGTTAACTGCAGTTAATAAATGAAGAGGATGGAGGAATACACAAGTGACATGCTTCACCTTCCATTCGTGATAGAGGTACACTGATGTCTTTACCCAGTCAAGCCTCTACTTCGTCTAATCCACCTAGTTATGGAACATCTGCAATTGTTGCCATGGATAGAAGTTCAAGTTTATCATCAGGGACATCCGTCTCCTCTGGTGTACTTATATATATGAAGTATGATTTATAATTAACCACTTATAGGGATGATGATCTGTTTGTAGTGTTTATAACAAGTCTTTGTCACTCAAGTTTTTATATTTAGTTTTGGTTCAGGTTCATTAGATATATAATGTACTTAGTCAATCATATACTGATGCTATTGTCATTGATGTGTAGACAGTAAAATAATTTGTATTCATAAAATTATAGTAATCAAATTTTAAATTCTTTAAAATTGGCGCAAGTGATTGGTGTGTTGGATTAATATAAGCCACTAAATTTATTTACATTAAATTTATATTAAACCATGGAAAGATAAATGGTTTATAATGCATAACATATAACCACGGTTTTAAATCTGTGGTCATAACCAAATCGTGGCTATATCTTGAACCAAAACTGTATGTTAAACGTTAAATTGAAACCGTGGTTTTACCATATGGCCACAGTTCTGTAGTCATGGCAAATATAAACCGCGGCCTTAATCAAACTACCTAACCCGTGGCCTATAAAAGCCACGGTTGTCAAAAAAACGTGGTATATACCAAAAAACCGTGGACTATACTTTAGGCCACGACCGCATATCCCACAGTTGGATTTTCGTGGCCAAACCGTGGCCTCAACGTTACGCCACGGTTATTTTGCATATAGCCTCGGTTTCTTGGGCGTGGCAGGAGACCTTTTTTTTTGTAGTGATTTGACCAACTCAAAAGGACTCTGATGTCTTTTTTAAGGGGGGAGTACAAACCCATCGAAGTCATCAGAAGGATCCAGAGGCTTAGAACAAAGACCTCGTCTGAGACCGGAGAAAAGGAACGTTGGCGGGATGACGTGGAAGGCGACGTTGATTCCATTCTAATGATGCATGGATCAGATGACATTGTTTTGACTGTTGTTATTTTTTAGATTTTAATCGTTTTTTGTGTTGTTGTTTTAGTCTTCGTAATCGGTAATTTTTGTTCGTGTTATTGTTTATGTTGTTTGCTGTAACTCATCTAACTAATGAAAAAAGTCCATTTCATTGGTAAAATAAATTACAAAGAGAATTGAACCTAAAAACAATGTTGTGTAACTAGATCCACGATTGGGACACTTGTTCTTATTATGCCCGACTTGACGACATAGACTACACTTCCTTTGCATTTTATCAGTGGTGTCCATTTCGGTTCTAATACGCTTGTTGTTTGGTTGACCGCTTTTATTCCGGCGCATTAA
Source organism: Vicia villosa (assembly GCF_029867415.1). NCBI lineage: Eukaryota > Viridiplantae > Streptophyta > Magnoliopsida > Fabales > Fabaceae > Vicia > Vicia villosa. Next base: position 80,235 of record NW_026704984.1, on the reverse strand, counting down.
GTCGTTGTGCCAAACAATTTCCCCGTCATACACTGGTCAATATGCCTCCATTGTTACCACCGGAAAGAAATTGTCGTATACATTGAGCAACATTGATACCTTGTAAATCGAATATATCAATGATAATGCATCAAAGTGAGTATGTGAGCAAGCTGCAATGACATGGGAGTAAGGCATATGATAGGCTTGAAATTGGCTGCAGTCGCACCAACGATCTGGGATTATGACCCGGTACTCTTGTCTTTGCAGCCCCTGGTTGTGGTAAATTGTTTCTTTGACACTGAAAGTGTGGCCATGGCGGTCGAATTCTGTAACTCGATGGGTGTTTCCTTTGGTAGATTCTTACTGCACGAATTTCATGCAGATATCACTGTACACCTGTTGTGTCTGTAACACTGCATTCCACCGCTTACCTCTTGTGGTGAACAACGTTGTCATCCGAAAATAGGTTGCACTCACCAAAGCGGTTACATGTAGGTTTTGTATGCCCTTGAAAATGCCGTTCATCAATTCCACAAGATTTATAGTCATGTGGCCCTACCTCGCGCCATTGTCGTACGACTTAGTCCACTTTGCTCTATCAATATTATCAATCTACCTCCCCGATGTGTTTGGAACCTTGGCATCTCAAAAAAGTCAACAACTAGTGATACATACAAAATTGAAAGTCATTCTCTAAGGACTTTCGAGAATGTGGGCCCGACGTTCCAACTAAGTCCTTGAATTTCCGGTGGCGCCAACCGAAATGAAACCAACAATTGAATATGTCAACTGATACAAATCAGTTATAAATCCTGAAATGATTGTGTCTGACCCTTTCTATTTGGATGACCCGTAGCACAACAACAACCACAGTTTTTCCAACAACAACAACAATTTTTCCAATAACAACAACAACAATATTACCAACAACAATAACAACCAGATTACCAACAATAACAACCAAACTACCAACAAAGAAAATACAAATAACGATTTCGTGGTGATTAGTTGTTCACTGGTATTCTATGGAGCTTTAACTTGTTTTAGCCCTTTGGGATGTTCTTATTCTTTGGTTTCTATACCACGTCAACTATCATATTTCTAATATAGTTATTTAATTTTTTTTGTAAGCAATGATATAATATGAGGGATAACTAAGGGTTCTCCAACCTTTTTACACATAGAATCGGAAAAAACCGATCAAAAAAGAAATTACAAACCAATTCGGCCTACGATAAAAAATCCATAAGATCTTTTCTAAAATCGTAAATACTACAATTGGAGTGAGTAATTTCCCCACTAAAGGACCACCTCCAAACCAAAAATTTAATATTCCACACCATATTGTTAATGCTCCAACCCTCATTCCGGAAACAAACACTGTTTCTAGTTAACCATATGACCCAAGAAGTGACGAGCCAAAAAACTCCCAATTTGACCTCTTTTAATTTTTTTACACGGAAAATTGAGTACCATCCCATAAAATGTTGAAGGAACTCATCCTCCTCCACGATTGCAAAACCCACCCAAAAAGTTATCTTCCTCCAAAGTTTCTTAATCACAATACAATTAAAAAAAAGTATGATCCCTATTTTCCAAATGAATATCACAAAACACGCACTTTATATTTGCTAAAGAAAAATTAATACCTCGAATAACCAAGAGATCCTTAGAAGGAAGTTTATTAACAAAAAGCCTCAATCCAAATGCTTTAATCTTGAAAGACACCGATAAGTTCCAAATAATACCCAAAGCCGCATCACACCTATTAGGAGGACCATACGAAAGATGCAAAAAAGCATAATGAGCATAACACAACGACACTGAAAACCCTTCTCCAAGTCGCGATACCAAGACACCACGTCCTTTAAATCTGCCATGCCCCCAAAATGCTCCAAACGAGCCCGCAAATCCAAAATAAGGGACAAAAAATTCAGCCCTTCCAACACAACCGAGGAAATACCCAAATCGCCCCACTTCCACAAACCATTGCACCACCCCCCATTCCCTCCACCGAACCTTCTTGAAAGAAGATGCCAAATATAGATCCAAATAAGCATATATCTAGATGGAATACTCTAACCATTTTGCTTCCCAAAAAGGGGTGTTGACACCATTACCAACTTTAAAACCACAAAAAGAAACAATAGGATCCAACTTCGCTTTAAGCCCAATCTTTAATATATCACGCGACTAAAAGGAAGAAGAATATTTATTAGAATCTCCTCCACAAAAGATAAGGGTAGATAAATTGCCATATCGAGCCTTCAAAATATCATACCACAATGCTTTTTGACCTTGAAGAATTCTCCATCTCCACTTATTTAGGAGAGTTAAATTAAACTCCGCTACATTTTTTATATTTAGACCCCCCTTCAAATAAGGTAAAGTGACAACATCCCAACTAACCCATTGGAACTTCCTCTTCTCCTCCACTCCTATCCATAAGAAATTACTTTGAAGTCTAGTAAATTCTTTAACAACTTTCTCCGGTATTTTGAAGACATAGTAAAGATAATGAGAGAACTCAAGATAGACTTCAAGAGAGTAATCCTACCTCCAAGATTGAGAAAACGATTATTCCATCTTGGTAAATAATTCTTCATTTTATTCAAAAGAGGTTGCCAAGTTGAAAACTTCCGAGAATTAGAACCTATGGGAATACCAAGTAAAGAGAAATTGCTTTCTTCCTTCTTACAAGCAAGGAAGAAAGCGGCGGCATCCAAAAAATAAGAGGAAATGTTAATACCGATCAACTTACTTTTTTGAAAATTAATACCAAGACCCGAAACAAGTTCAAAATATCTTAACACCGTCTTAATCTCCCTCACATGCTTCCAAGAACCATCTCCCACCATTAAAGTATCATCTGCAAATTGAAGAATATCAACATGACAAATCCTTTTAAAGACGAAACTACCAATCTCATAAGGCCTTCCGCAACAATAACAAAGAGAAAAGGCGAAAGTGGATCGCCTTGCCTTAACCCTCTCTTCACAATAAGTTCCTTGGTTGGGATCCCATTAACTAACATTGACATCTTACTTTGGAAAATCAAAAGTTCGATCCAATTTCTCAATTTTCCCTCAAAACCCATTCTCAACGACAAATTATGTAAAAAGTCCTAAGACACTTTATCATACACCTTCTCAAAATCCACTTTAAAGATAAGTCAAGGGGTACCCTCCTTTATAGCATAATCAACCACTTCATTCGCTATCAAAACGCCATCAGGAAATTGTCTACCCGACACGAAAGCCCTTTGACAAGGCGAAATGATGGAATTCAAGGCCCGTTTCAATCTCCCCGCCAAAAGTTTTTCTATCACTTTATACATGCATCCCACCAAGCAAATATGTCTATAGTCATCCAAGCATAAATGATTGGGAGACTTAGGAACCAAAGCAAAAAAAGATGATGAAACCGCCTTAAAAAGATCTCTCCTATAAAAGAAATAATCAAAGAAACAAACAAAATCCTCTCTAAGGAAGGACCAACACTTTTTAATGAAAAGAAAAGAGAATCCATCAGGACCCAGACTTTTAAATCCACCACACCCCCAAATAGCCTCCTGATCCGCTGTCGCGCGCGAATTAAAACGAGTAGTTTTCAAAAAACGTAGTACGGCGACAAATTAACTCAAGTATCGTATCACAAGGATTCTTGTTTTGTTATTAACTAATATAAATAAAATTGGGGTTTATGGTTTAAGATCGATTTATGAACAATAGAGCAAATAAGAGATTAAAATAAGTGATTATAAAATAAGCTAAAACGACAATTTGCTGATTCGGTTCCTATCTATCATTCATTATTGTAATTCCAACCTCCTAAGCGGATTATCTATTCCTATTCTATCATAATATCCATTGACAAGCGCAATTGATAATATAAGTTGTATGTTCCTATTATCCGAATTAAGCAAACTGGATTAAGTTTCATGAATTAAGCAAACATGAATTAAACGGACACGATAACGAATTAAGCAAATGATAACGTGACTATAGTTAGGATCATACAACTAGGGGTGGCAAAACGGGTCAGGCCCGCCGGGGCGGCCCGTTTGACCCGCCATTTTGGGCGAGCTGAGGTTTTCGGCTCGGTACCTTAAGTTGGCCCGCCCCGCCTAACCCGCTTAAAAAACCGGGCCAGGCGGGGCGGGGCGGGTTTTGCCCCGCGGGCTTTTTGTAAAAAAAAAATTTTTTATTTAGAATTAAAACAACTTTAACTATAAAAATAACACTCTTCTCTTAGAATTATATTGATTGAATTGCATTCTAAATTATTATACATACAAATTGAATTAGAATTGTAACGTTCTTTCTATAACTTTCTAATACATGTGTTGATTGAAAAAGCTTGAAATAAAAGAACAGTTGTATAACATGCATAACTATTAAGTTGTTAATACATTAGTTCACATGTTTTCTTTAGAAACAGATGTTGATTTTAAGAAAAGAAGGGATTTGATGAGTCTATAAGTGTGACAAATTTTGAATTTAACTATTAAGGAATCGGTTAATATAAAAGTTTATATGAAGTAATTAGTGAGAAAGTTAGATGTTGATATTTTATGCAGTACTATTTTATGCATCGTGATGTATTATGCGTGTAATTGTTATCACTGTCTATTTTATGTAAATTCTTAATTGAGTTTTTTAGTAGTTAGTTTTTAAAAAGGATTAAAGTGATATGTATTATTTATTTATTTTGATACGCTTTTTTATTGTGGTTGAGTTTATTTCGTTATTTTTTTTTTGTTATAATTGATCTTTATTTGTCTTATTTTTTGAATTGTTTGGACTTAAGATATGTTGAAGTTCTATTGTGTGTTTTTTAAAAATATATTTTATCAACCTTTTTGGTTATATTTATTTTTATTGTAAATTATCTGGTAAATCAAATTGTAAAATAAAAAAATAAATAAAAATTGGCGGGCCGACCCGCCAACCCGCCAACTCGTTAGTAAACGGGGCGGGCATGACTTTGAGCTCAAACACCTAAGTAGGCCCGCCCCGCCCCAGCCCGCTTTTGGACGAGCTTAAATGGGGCGTGAAATTCTGGACTCAGACACGCGATGTCTTACAGGATGTCACGACATCATTATCTGAATGTTTTCAAACAAATGAACAAAGAGTAAACAGTAAACAACACAGGAAAATTGTTAACCCAGTTCGGTGCAAACACACCTACATCTGGGGGCTACCAAGCCAGGGAGGAAGTCCACTATAAGTAATATTAATTCAAGGTAATACAACTCAATATTACACCTTTCACTTAATATCTACCCAATGCAACTTCAATCTAAACCACTAGACCAGAGCTCCTACTCACTCCCCCTCAATCACAGCAGTGATGAAAAAAACTAACAGACGAAAAGCAACAGAAGACACTCTTCAAAAACACAACTTGATCTTGCTTAAAAGCTTTGATCAAGTACAATAGTACTCTTGCTTAAAAGCTTCGAGTACTTTTTACAACTCAAAACAGAAACACCTAGACCAAGACAATCATCATGATGATTGTTTGGCTTACAAGAAATCTAATACACAGACGAACAACACCACAAACTTCTGGACGGCAAACCCCTAAAAACCCCTTTTTCAGCAGCTTCTTCATTTGCTATATATATATCCTTGCAGCAGCTGGGCCTTGGATCCAATAATAGTTTTAAACCTAATTAAAACCATTTTCAAAAGACAGAGATCCATTGCATAACGTTGTTCTGAAACAAGGCAGTATCCAAAGTTTCCAAAAGAGGCGCGCAAAAACTTAACAGATCAAATAACCATAACGCGAACATAGTAAAACACAGCAGCTTCGGATGTCATGACATCGGTCTTGACATCAGAAAAAAGCCTGCACAAAAAAAACTTCAAGAGAAAAAAATCTTCAAAACAATGCATGTCATGACACCAGGTTTGACATGATAAAACACTAATTGTTTTACCAAAAAATACAGCCAATCAAAAACATCTACAAACTCCCCCTTTGGCGAATTTTTGGCTAAAACAATAATAGATGATACCATCAGAGATCAGAGTACACGCAGCAGCCAATAGAAACAAGGATCCACCAAAAAAAAGATTCATTCTGTTAGCCAACAACATCTTGCTCATAGTACAACCAAGGAACCAATCAGCAACCAAATCATCATCTATCAGCAACCAAATCATCATCTATCACTTTCTCCCCCTTTCTAGCCACAAAAGAAGCCAAACAACAGATGAAGATTTACACTTCAGAATCATTATCCTTACTCATCTCCACATCATTGAAGCTACTAGTCCGAGCATCCTCAGCAGAGTATCCTTGACAGTCAAGAAAGAAATAGTGCTGATCCCACACCCAATTAATTGCTATAATCCTTCACAAAGACAAATGCCTAGTTTGCTTCTTAGATTTTCAAATTGATTTGCATCCAAGGCTTTTGTGAAAATATCAGCTAGTTGAAGGGTTGTAGCAACATGTTCCAAGACAATTGTTTTATTTTCAACAAGATCTCTAATGTAATGATGTCTAATATCATTGTGCTTGGTCCTGCTATGCTGAATAGGATTCTTTGAAATGTTAATGGCACTTAAATTGTCACAATATAATGTCATGACATCTTGTGTGACATTGTATTCTGATAACATCTGTTTCATCCAAACAAGCTGAGAGCAATTACTTCCTGCTGCAATGTATTCTGCCTCTGCAGTGGACAGAGACACACAATTTTGTTTCTTGCTGAACCATGAAATAAGATTATTACCCAAGAAGAAACATCCTCCTGAAGTACTTTTTCTGTCATCAGCACTTCCTGCCCAGTCTGCATCACAATATCCAGTGAGAATGGGTTCACACCCATGAGAGTAGAGCATTCCATATTCACAAGTACCATTCACATATTTCAGGATCCTCTTGACTTGATTGATATGGCTGGTTTTGGGTTCTGCTTGATACCTGGCACATACCCCAACAGCAAAGGCAATATCAGGTCTACTGGCTGTAAGATACAGCAGACTTCCTATCATGCTTCTGTATAGACTTTGATCAACACTGGTTCCCTTTTCATCTTTGGTCAGCTTCAAATGGGTAGGTGCTGGTGTCCTTTTGTGAGAAGCATTTTCCATTCCAAACTTTTTGACAATATTTCTAGCATACTTGCTCTGAGAGAGAAAGATTGAGTCTTCCATCTGTTTGACTTGTAGCCCAAGAAAATAGGTTAATTCTCCAACTAGACTCATTTCAAATTCAGATTGCATCTGATCAACAAAATGTCTAGTCATCTTGTCTGACATCCCACCAAATACAATATCATCCACATAGATTTGAGCTATCAGAATCTTCCCTCCTTCATCTTTAACAAAAAGAGTTTTATCTATCCCTCCTTTCCTGTATCCATTGCTAGTAAGAAACTCAGTTAGTCTCTCATACCAAGCTCTAGGGGCTTGTTTCAGACCGTAAAGAGCTTTTCTTAATTTGTATACATGATCAGGGTGGTTTGGATCTGCAAAACCTTTAGGTTGTTCTACATAGACTTCCTCATTCAAATATCCATTCAAGAAAGCACTCTTCACATCCATCTGGTATAGTTTGAATTTCAGAATACAAGCAATTCCTAACAATAGCCTAATTGACTCAAGTCTGGCAACAGGGGCAAAGGTTTCATCAAAGTCAATTCCTTCAACTTGGGTGTATCCTTGAGCAACTAGCCTTGCTTTGTTTCTGATAACAGTTCCCTGTTCATCTGACTTGTTCTTGTAAACCCATTTAGTTCCAATGACATTAGTACCTTTAGGTCTTGGTACCAGCTCCCATACTTCATTTCTTTCAAACTGACCTAATTCTTCCTGCATGGCATTAATCCAGAACTCATCTGTTAATGCTTCCTTGACATTTTTAGGTTCAATTTTTGACACAAAACAAGAGTTTGAGACAACTTCTCTTGACCTTGTAACAACTCCACTGTTGAGATCTCCTATAATAAGATCTTTAGGATGATCTTTCTGAATTCTTATAGAGGGACTCTTGTTAGGAGGTTCAGTCTCAGCCTCTGTGATAGTGGGACTGCAATCATCTTCTCTTGTAGATCCTTCTGCTGTAAGATCCCAGAATGTTCCGACATCTTCTGTGACATCTGCTTGATTGTGAACATCATCAACCACAACATTTATGGATTCCATTATTGTTTTGGTTCTTGAGTTGAATACTCTATAGGCTCTGCTGTTTGTAGAGTAGCCCAGAAAGATTCCTTCATCACTCTTGGGATCCATCTTCCTCCTGTGATCTCTATCAGTAAGAATGTAACACTTACTACCAAACACATGGAAGTATTTGACAGTGGGTTTTCTTCCCTTCCAGATCTCATATAGGGTGGTAGAGGTTCCTTTTCTTAAGGTGACTCTATTATGTACATAACAAGCAGTATTCATGGCTTCAGCCCAGAAGTAGATAGGAAGATTCTTAGCATGAATCATAGCTCTTGCTGATTCTTGAATAGTTCTATTCTTTCTTTCAACAACCCCATTTTGCTGTGGAGTAATAGGGGAAGAGAATTCATGATGTATTCCTTCAGAGGAGCAGAATTCAGCAAACTTTTGATTCTCAAATTCCTTTCCATGATCACTTCTAATTCTCACAATACCATTTTCTTTTTCTCTTTGAATTCTTTGACATAGGTCCTTGAAAACATCAAACACATCTGACTTTTCTCTAATAAAGTTTACCCAAGTGTACCTGGAGTAGTCATCCACAACCACATAAGCATATTTCTTTCCTCCAAGACTTTCTATTTGCATTGGTCCCATCAAGTCCATATGTAGAAGTTCAAGAACTCTGGAAGTAGTCAAATGTTTAACCTTTGGATGTGACATCCTGGTTTGTTTTCCTACCTGACATTCACCACATATTTTTCCTTCATCAATTTGTAGCTTAGGAATTCCTCTTACAGCTTCCAGAGAAATAATTCTTTTCATACCTCTTAGATGAAGGTGACCAAGTTTTTGGTGCCACAGCTTTGCTTCTTCTTCTTTAGAACAAACAGTAGAGTAGCTGGATTCATGAGACACCCACAAGTAGCAGTTATCTTTGGATCTGACACCCCTCATAACTACTTCCTTTTCTTTATTAGTAACCACACACTCAGCTTTAGTGAAGTTGACTTGGTATCCTTGGTCACATAGTTGACTGATACTTATGAGGTTAGCTGTCGGGCCCTTGACCAACAGAACACCTTCTAAACTTGGCACTCCTGAACAGTCTAATTTTCCAACTCCTTTGATTTCTCCTTTAGCTCCATCACCAAAGGTTACATAACTAGTAGAATGACTTTTGATATCAACAAGCAGATTCTTGAGACCAGTCATGTGTCTGGAACATCCACTATCAAAATACCAGTCTTCTTTGGCTGAAACTCTAAGAGATGCATGGGCTATTAAGGCCATATTTTTAGGTTTCCATTGTTGCTTCTGGGTGGACATGATCTGCTTAGGCTTGTAAGAAGGAGCTTGATCTGGATATCCATGTAGTCTGAAGCAAAAAGGCTTAATGTGTCCGAATCTTCCACAGAAATGACATCTCCATCTTTGAAACTTTCTCTTCATTTCACCTTTCTCGTGATGTTGAGTCACATGTCTAGACATCGGCTTTAACATCTCAGCTTCAGGTTTAGTTCTGCTACTATCTTGGACATATTTCTTTGCACCACCAAAACCTATACCAGACATATCTCTTGAACTTTTTCCAACCTGCAAGATCTCCTCCAACATATCCGTGCTACTGTTCAACATTTTTACTGATTTTGACATCTGATCAAGTTTGGATTGTAGCAGGATAGTTTCACCATTCAGTTCAGATATAGTTTCATTAAGCTCTTTGTTATCAGCCTCCAACTGCGCTATGTATTTCTTCTGCTTTTCACCTTGTTGACACACTTCTGCACATTTGATACACAGCTTTCTGTAGGAACCTGCCAGTTCTTCAAAGGTTAGCTCGTCTTTCCTAGAATCTTCATTAGAATTGCAAATTCCAGTAAGGGCTGTGACATGTTTGGCTGATTCTTCTTCAAACTCACTCTCTGAATCTTCATCAGACCAGGAGACTGACAATCCTTTCTTTTGTTTCTTGAGATAGGTAGGGCATTCAGCTCTAATATGTCCATACCCTTCACATCCATGACATTGAATCCCTTTGTTGTGGTTGTACTTTTCTTCTGGTTTAACTCCTCTGCCAGAGTCATAAGATCTACTGATGTCAGATGAGATGTTCTTGACATTAGGTCTTGGCTTCTGATCCATTCTTCTTATAATTTTGTTGAATTGTTTGCCAAGCATAGCTATAGATTCAGATAGATTCTCTTCTCTACTTTCCTCAACTTCCTCTTGAGAGTTGGACACAAAGGCTATGCTCTTGTTCTTCTTTTCAGAATTTTCACTGATTCCCATCTCAAAGGTTTGAAGAGATCCAATTAACTCTTCTACCTTCATTTTGCTGATGTCCTGTGCCTCTTCTATAGCTGTAACTTTCATATCAAATCTCTTAGGTAGGGATCTAAGGATTTTCCTTACCAACTTTTCATCAGACATTTTTTCTCCCAAAGCTCCTGAGGTATTAGCAATATCGAGTAAATTCATATGAAAATCCTTAATACTTTCATCATCCCTCATCCTTAGATTTTCAAATTTTGTAGTTAGCAGTTGAAGTCTTGAAATCTTCACTTTGGAGGTGCCCTCATGAGTAGTCTTTAGGATATCCCAGACATCTTTGGCTAGTTCACACTGGTGCACCAGTCTGAATATATTTTTGTCAATTCCATTGAATAAAGCATTTAGAGCTTTAGAGTTGCCAAGCGCCAATGCCTCTTCATCTTTGTCCCACTCTTCCTCTGGTTTAAGAGTTTTGTTGCCATCTTTATCAGTAATAACAGGATGTTCCCATCCTTTGTTCACAGCTCTCCATGCTTTGCTATTCACAGATTTCAGAAAAGCCACCATGAGAGGTTTCCAATAATCATAATTAGAACCATCCAGAATGGGTGGTCTCATTATAAATCCACCACCTTCTTTGTCCATCGAACCAGAAAATACTTTCCCTAGATCTCACCCAGTAAAAACAGGCAGGGTGCCTGCTCTGATGCCAATTGAAATTCTGGACTCAGACACGCGATGTCTTACAGGATGTCACGACATCATTATCTGAATGTTTTCAAACAAATGAACAAAGAGTAAACAGTAAACAACACAGGAAAATTGTTATCCCAGTTCGGTGCAAACACACCTACATCTGGGGGCTACCAAGCCAGGGAGGAAGTCCACTATAAGTAATATTAATTCAAGGTAATACAACTCAATATTACACCTTTCACTTAATATCTACCCAATGCAACTTCAATCTAAACAACTAGACCAGAGCTCCTACTCACTCCCCCTCAATCACAGCAGTGATGAAAAAAACTAACAGACGAAAAGCAACAGAAGACACTCTTCAAAAACACAACTTGATCTTGCTTAAAAGCTTTGATCAAGTACAATAGTACTCTTGCTTAAAAGCTTCGAGTACTTTTTACAACTCAAAACAGAAACACCTAGACCAAGACAATCATCATGATGATTGTTTGGCTTACAAGAAATCTAATACACAGACGAACAACACCACAAACTTCTGGACGGCAAACCCCCAAAAACCCCTTTTTCAGCAGCTTCTTCATTTGCTATATATATATCCTTGCAGCAGCTGGGCCTTGGATCCAATAATAGTTTTAAACCTAATTAAAACCATTTTCAAAAGACAGAGATCCATTGCATAACGTTGTTCTGAAACAAGGCAGTATCCAAAGTTTCCAAAAGAGGCGCGCAAAAACTTAACAGATCAAATAACCATAACGCGAACATAGTAAAACACAGCAGCTTCGGATGTCATGACATCGGTCTTGACATCAGAAAAAAGCCTGCACAAAAACAACTTCAAGAGAAAAAAATCTTCAAAACAATGCATGTCATGACACCAGGTTTGACATGATAAAACACTAATTGTTTTACCAAAAAATACAGCCAATCAAAAACATCTACAGGGCGGGCCTAAACGGGGCGGACCGCCCGCTTTGCCACCCCTACATACAACCAATCAAATTAAATCAATATAGTCTATGCAAATCGAATTAAGCAAACAAGAGACATAGATTAATATTGAAAGGAATAGAACTGAATTATAATTATAATAACCTCAAGGTCGGAACCTGAATACAACAATTTGTCTCAAAGGAATTAGTTCTCCATGGAATTCGTACAAGCTTGACTCATAATTTCTTGAATAATAAAAATGTAACAATGAACATTAGCGGCCAAACCTAGGTAAATGGGAAAAACAATAATTCGGGTCATAACCCAACTGGGTCAAACAAACATAACCCAGACCCAAAACTAACGATCCAAAACTAAATAAAACTAATGTTGCAGCTTCAAACGAAATTCTGGAAAATATACGCTCCGAATCTGACTTTGACTCTAACACGAAAGTTGTAGCTCTTTCTCTTAGCTTTCCGACAATTATTTGAACGGCTCAATCGGATTCCCAGAGCTCCACTTATGATTATTTTAGTGCAGACTACTAATGCTGAAAATAAAGTGCGAAAATCAAATTAAACCAAAAATAAACTAAATTAGAAAAACATTATAAAATATAAAAATAAGCAAAGCAAACCATAGAAATGCATAAGTACAAACATAAAGGAACGTGCATCAAAATGCACTGATCAAATTCCCCCACACTTGAACTTTTGCACTCCGAGCAAAATAAAATCAAAACAAAGAAAGCACAAACACATCAACAGTTACTCTTCTTCGGTTAAGTTTGCATCGATGGGTACTAATCTTGCACACTAAGGATATCGTAGGAACACTAATCCACAATTGTGCAGACATAAACCTCCTGAATACACAAATCAACTCAAATCATATTATTATACCATAGCCTAACTTACTCATCCTTTTTGCTCTTTTTCATTCAGGCGCAATCACATTAAGCCCGTTATCTCCACACACTTATAGCAAGACGAACGGTTAGTGACTCTGATCCTTTTCTGCACGGGGTTCTGGTACTTACGTGGCATAACCCTTTGCTTACTCAGTTGTAGTTGTGGGGTATCGGACCGTAATCCGCCCTACCAAGTTCAGCACCAGAAACTGCTGAACCAACTAACAAAGAGTCTTATTTTCAACTTTTTCTTTTGAAGGTTCCACAACTGTTGGGTTAAGTGACCGGGTGAGGGTCACCAAACTTAGAAGGTGCATTCCCTTTTTTTTTCGGAACACTCACTTATATTCATCGGCTTCCCTGCGTAAAGTGTGTGAGAGATGGTGCCGACTGCTGAAATAAACTACTCAAGAGCTGTCAGAGAATGAGAATTTAAGGCTAAAACATAATAAAAAATTCAAATCAATTTCCAAATACAGGAGACTTACGGTGTTAAAACGATACCGATCTTGTGAGTTTTTCCCAAGTCTCCGCAAACTCAACTCAAATCAGTTTATAGCCTAAAACTTTCAAAACGATGCATATTTATTTATTTATTTTTAAACTGAAAACAAAACAAGAAAACAAAAGAAAATAAAACAAAGAATTCCCTCCCCCACACTAAAACAAGCATTGTCCTCAATGAAAGGACATAATTATTAAAGTAAGAGGGAGAGAAAGGAAAGAACACACCCGAGTAGTCAAGGAGGATAGGTGATCACATAAGCAGCCTTTTCTAGTGAGGGATCTTCTACATTCTCTTCTTCCAAAGTGGGACTCTTATGGAGTAGCTTTGGGTAATGTCCATTTAACTTGAAAATTTTATTAGTGCCTTCGCCTTTTATTCCAGGATCAAAGAATAATCTTTGATAAGTAAAAGTGTCGAATGGACACGTGATCTTATTTTCCACCATATCGGAGTTCAAAAGATTGAGGGGCTGCCTCACTACTTTTGTTTCATCTTCCCCTTCAATTGAGACCCTATACAAAATCATAGATGGACTAATATAGGAAATTTCAGTCAAAGTCCACCCAATCACCTTCTTATGCTTCTTCAAAACCTGCAATAGCTTATTTTCTTGATCAAAATCAAGGTTAGAAGGAATTATAACCAGGAGTTTTTCATTACTCTCTAAATAAGCGTATTTCAGGTTTTCAGGAAGTTGCTTCAGCTCGGGGGAAGGTGGGTGCTCAATGGAAGGAGCGCTTGGGGAAACCGGGATGTCAAGAGTATCAGCTGCATGAACAACTTCATCAATAAGAACTTCACCTGTAGTAAATATGTTACCCTTCAAGGCAGCATCAATCTCAGCACATACAACACAAATGTTAGTGTCAGTACAATCATAACATGAGTAAACATCATCAAAATCAGACAGTGATGGAAAATCAGATGCAAGCAAATCATTACAAGTATCATCAACATTTTTAGAAAGCAACTCTATTTGAAAAACAAAATGCTCTTCCAAGGGTTGTTGGTTTGATCTTTGAGCTTGCTGCATGACATTTATCAAAGTGGCAAGCTGTCCAATCTGTGTTTGCAAAGTCTGAAGAGTATAATCTATTTGTTGTTGATACTGAAGATTTTGTTGAAAGAGTATTGTGGTGTACTTTTCGTTTTTTATCGTATCTACAGGGATTATTGCGATATCACCGCCGTTCTATAGCCTATTTAGTCTTGAATTAATGTTACTTTAGTTTTGGGTTCGCAAAAGATCATTCAACAATTTTAGTAGCAAAGAGTAAATTGATGAAAGTTCTAAGTTAAAGAAAATGTATCAAGATTCGATTTCATCGACCTAAATTTGTATGTCTCCTTATAAATATATGTATATGAACTCGTTAACGATCAATATAATTACGTATCGACGTCTATACCGTCCGTGTCCGCAACGATATAGCTAGATTTACCGTATTGTTTAACCGACGATTTCTCCACCGTTTAAACAATACAAATAACGTTTTAAAACTGATACTAAGTAAACATCAAACGCTAAATCCATGTCTGCAACTTATAGTTTGATAGATGATAAAGTTAGGTCTAGATACAAACATTGATGTCTCAAACACTTATACCAAAGAAAAGCTTTAATAAACAAACTAAACCATCTATATTGATCATCACTTGTTCATACATAATATATTCACAAGAAATACATACAAAAGGCTAGGAAGATTACATCTTATCTTGATACAAAAGAGATTTAGCTATCCATGAGAATGGTAGCTTGCTCAAGAAGGAAAGGATGAAGAACAACAAGCATCTACGGCAATTAATCAACGATCAAAACTTCGATTCTTCAATTCTCAGTTTGCTACAGTAGATTTGGGTTCCTTGAGCTCTAAAGATGATCAAGAAGAAGTGAAATATCTGATTTGTGCTATATATAGTAATTCTGGTTTCTGTCAAGGGCGCGTCGCGCCCTCCAGCGCGCTTCGCGCCAATACACTTAAAAGTTAAACCGCCCAAACGCGCGACGCGCTCAACTCTCTGCCAGAAGCTCCACAAAATATCTTGCCCAGGGCGCGACGCGCCCATATCACCGCGCAACGCGCGCACATCTCTGCCCCAACAGTCTTCAATCAAGGCCAAAACATCCCAAAATGAGCTAAAACCTACAAAATCATAACTAAAACACATATTAAAATAAAATGAAAGCTTAACATTATAAACTATAAATAATTATCTAAAACTTCAAGGAAAAGTACGAATACTCGATAAAAACGGTCGAAAGGTGCCACTAATTAAACTAAATATTAACACAATTTGGCACCTAACAATTATTTGTAGCCATTTGTTTGACAATATCCTCTAGTGAAGGTTCGGAAGGTGCACAACACATAACCTCAAATTCATTCAGATGCTTATTCGGATCCTCACCTGCAAAACCATTAAACCTAGGCAACAAATGTATTAAACCAGATTTTAATTCAAAAGGTACATCAACATCAGGATACTCTATGCATAAGTTCGCATCAGGGGCAGCCAGCTGCCTTAAGGTTCTTTGTTCAGCCATGTTATCAACAAACACAGAAATACCAATTATATCCCAAACAGGCAGAAACAAATAGAAAGAAGGAAAACGATTAAAATAAATTCATAAAAATATAAAAACACAAAATTTAATCTAATTAAGACAAATAAGAATTTTGGGAATTTTTTTGGATTTTTCGACTCTACGAAAATAGTAAAAAAAATTCATTAAAAATAGAAAAACGATGAATTTGCCGATTTGGGGTCGAATTCCCTTACTCTTGTAGAGTAAGGGAGTATTGATCGCAAAAAATTTCTGCTCCCAGTAGGCAAAAACAGATTATCGATCAGACTCAATTTCCAAAAAAAATGTTTTTTCGACTCAAAAAGGCGTTATGGCCGAAACCGCAAGGAACCTATGGCCTAAACGCACAAACACTAAACCTAAGACTCTAAAATCAGTTAATAACGACAAGAATCCCCGGCAACGGCGCCAATTTGATACGTTGTCACGCGCGAATCAAAACGAGTAGTTTTCAAAGAACGTAGTACGGTGACAAATTAACTCAAGTATCGTATCACAAGGATTCTTGTTTTGTTATTAACTAATATAAATAAAATTGGGGTTTATGGTTTTAGATCGATTTATGAACAATAGAGCAAATAAGAGATTAAAATAAGTGATTTTAAAATAAGCTAAAATGACAATTTGCTGATTCGATTCCTATCTATCATTGATTATTGTAATTCCAACCTCCTAAGCAGATTATATATTCCTATTCGATCATAATATCCATTGACAAGCGCAATTGATAGTATAAGTTGTATGTTCCTATTATCCGAATTAAGCAAACGGGATTAAGTTTCATGAATTAAGCAAACATGAATTAAACGGACACGATAATGAATTAAGCAAACGATAACGTGACTATAGTTAGGATCATACAACCAATCGAATTAAATCAATATAGTCTATGCAAATCGAATTAAGCAAACAAGAGACATAGATTAATATTGAAAGGAATAGAACTGAATTATAATTATAATAACCTCAAGGTCGGAACCTGAATACAACAATTTGTTTCAAAGGAATTAGCTCTCCATGGAATTCGTACAAGCTTGACTCATAATTTCTTGAATAATAAAAACGTAACAATGAACATTAGCGGCCAGACCTAGGTAAATGGGAGAAACAATAATTCGGGTCATAACCCAACTGGGTCAAACAAACATAACCCGGGCCCAAAACTAACGATCCAAAACTAAATAAAACTAATGCTGCAGCTTCAAACAAAATTCTGGAAAATATGCGCTCCGAATATGACTTTGACTCCAACACAAAAGTTGTAGCTCTTTCTCTTAGCTTTTCGGCAATTATTTGAATGCCTCAATTGGATTCCTGGAGCTCCACTTATGATCATTTTAGTGCAGACTACTAATGCTGAAAATAAATTGCGAAAATCAAATTAAACCAAAAATAAACTAAATTAAAAAAACATTATAAAATATAAAAATAAGCAAACAAACCATAGAAATGCATAAGTACAAACATAAAGGAACGTGCATCAAAATGCACTGATCACCTCCTTAATCTCTTCCTCTTGAAAAGGCATTTCAAGCCATTCACTATCTTCCTCACTAATCTTATCAAAATCAATCCCATCCAATAAAGGCCTCTCATCTTCCGTTTCAACAAATTTATTTGAAAAATGTCTAGTTACCTCCTCCTTAACCTCTTTCACCGAAACCAACAAGCCTCCCCTAAAATTAATAGGACCTATATGGTTATGTCTTCTTTTGTCTTTCATCAATTTATGGAAATAACAACATGTTTTCTGTATACCTCAAATTCAACCAAAACCGACTAGTTGCTTCCTTCCTATTGGCAATGATTTCGAGATGAATATTCTCCGCTTCCACTTCCAATCTTTCGTCACCAAATTTCAAGTCCCTAACACCCTCCTGTACTTCCAAATCAATTATACCAAATACCACATTATTCCACCATTTAAGTCTCTCTTTTAGGAGTCTAAGATTTTCTTTAAAGGCATAGTCCCATCTTCCTTCCACCTTAAAGCCTTCCCACTCCTTCTTCATAAAAGGGAAGAAAGAATCAAAAGTAGATCACTCATTGTTGAATTTGAAATATTTTAGACTCCAATTAATATAGTCCAACATAAGTCATATTGGACAATGATCTGAGATGTCTCTATTACCCACAAGTTGCCCAATCACTTCCCATTTATTCACAACATCAATAGAAAATAAGAATTGATCAATCCTACTCATAGACTTCCCATCGTCACTATACCGTGTAAACTTTTTCCCTTTGCTCGGTAAATCCACCAACAAACTATCCTCAATGAAATCCACAAATTGCTTCATCTTAATATTTGTTAATACCTTCGACATCCCCTTCCTCTCTTTACACTCCTTGGTAGCATTAAAATCATCACCAATAACCCATTTGCTATCATTAAATATAACATTTAACTCCAACAATCTAATCCAAAGAATGTTCTTTTTAGTCAAGTTGTAACGCTCGTTTTTAGTTTGCGTGTTTTATTTAATTATGTCGTGTTATGATATGTGTTTTGTTTTACTAATTATGTGTTAATTAAGTGCTTATGTGATATTGGTGTTATTTATGGGGTTTTATAGTAAATAATATAAGTTACTAAATTAGGAGAGTTATTGGGCTTAAGGTAGCATTAGTAATTGTAGGGTGCGATTTAAGGCCTATTAGTAATGAGAAAGATAGTAAGTTAAACAAAACAAGGGTTTTAGACTTAGAACCTCATTTTGAAAAAGTTGTGAAAGAAGAGAAGAGAAGAGTGAAGAGAAAGAGGGGAATCTCAATATTGAAGCTAGAGTTGTCTTCAATCCAAAACCTAAGGTAAGGGTGGGATTCTTTCATGCTAAAGGGATGTATGATGATGTTTTGGGTGGGATTTGATTGTATGTTTGTATCCATGGAAGTTGTGTGTAGAGATGTTAGAGTTTATGAACAAAATGCATGAATTTATGATTTGAAATGTGTTTTAATTGATATATAGTGATGAACGATGATAGATTTCGTGCTTATACCTGGTTAATTGATGTTTAGAATGAGTTATGGGTGAAGGGAGGGGGATTATGCAGGTCTGACACTGTTATTGAATTTCTGCAAAATTGCGCCTCTGCTAAGCGGAGCTAGTCCGCTAAGCGGATCTTGCTTTGCATTTCAGTTCTGTCTCGGGTCGCTAGTGCTTCGCTGAGCGGACCTTGTTGTAGTTCGCTTCTGGACCCCTTCGCTAAGCGGACCCTGTTTCACAAATTTTGTTCCAACTTTAAAATGACGTATCTTTTGAACCGTGACTCCTTTCTAAGTACCGTTTAAACCTATGTGAAGCTTTAATGGTTGTCTTTTCGTGCTATATGCTTTGAATAACTTTGGAAACTATTTTGAATCTTTCTCGAATTGGATTGTTATAAGATGTATATGTTGTTGTGAGATGAATCATTGTTGTATGATGGTACAACATAGCGACGTGGTTGTGAAGTGATGAATTACTACAAAAGTAATGATGTTTAGACGATGTTTGGATGATGTTGTTGCATGATGTGAATATGTGATTTGTAGACGTATGTCATGTGTCGCATCCATTGCATAAGTATCTTTTAGCCTGAGAATGGCAACGACTATTAGCCTGAAAGATGGCAACGACTATTAGCCTGAAATATGGCAACGACTATTAGCCTGAAAGATGGCAACGACGATGGCCCAATGGCAATGTTTGAGGCGGGAGTTTACTCTAATGGTACCACATGCATTTGCATTGTTCGAGTTGCATAAGAGTCGTAATTGGATATTTGTGTGTGCATAATGTGAATGCTAATTGGTGATGGAGTGCTAATTATTCTATTGATTATATGTGATAATTGACTATGTATGTCTCATTGAATTTGATGTGAATGTTGTTGGTGACTCAATGAATGTTGTTAATTATGATACATGTTATGTGAGGGGAAGTGGTGACCATATGTATGATTATTTCTCTGCTTTGAATATTACCATACGCTCCTTTATAATGAATGATATCTCACCCTTTCTGTTTGAATATTACCCTTCGTTGGTAACGTGCAGGTAATGACGCGGAGTAGTCATGTACCTATAGCTCAAGTCGTGTGTCTCGATGCTCTGATACATAGCACTCGGGGAACGTTGGATTACTTGTTTATGTTTTGTTTCTTGTTGTTTATCCTTGTTAAACTTTATCCTTATATTGTGCCGAGACTTGTTAGATGTATTGTGCCGTGTTTGGCCATGATATTATGAGTTGTATTGTTGCTTGTCATACCCCAAATTTGTCCTACCCCTTTGCAATTCTATCTGGCTTATGCATCTCATAATCTCATGTACATATCTCCATTAGGTCATCTAACATAGATCATGCATTCATTAATCTATAACTTGGTATTGGGATCAAGGATCATCGAGATTAGGGCTTATTCCCCTATGCTTAAGTTTGGTAAGGCTACTCGTGTTGTGTGGAATTTGAAGCAAGGTTGATCAAACAATTGTCATGTGCCTCTTTTTAATACTTGAGCTACCAAATATATGGTCAGATGGTTATGGCGCGATTAATTCTCTCTTTGTTGCTTGGAAATTAAAATACTTTCATGGGATTGAAATGGATTTAAAGATTTCACACAAGGATTTAAGTTGAACATGGAATGTTATGAAGAAAAGATAGAACTCATATCAATCTATAGAAAGGAAAGAAGATTCATGAGGATTTTGAAATACAAGATCAATTGGAACTTGAGATGTCCATAATCATTTTTCGAGTTCATCAAATTCATTCAAATTCACTACAAATCCAAGCTCATTCAAAAGCCCATTCAAACTCATTCAAGTTTACAAAGATATTCAAGAGTATCCATTCATTTACAAGAATCATGCCCATACAAAAACCTAAGTCAAATTACAAAAGAATTACATCAAAAAGAATATATTGTTCCTAATCCCACTTCACAAAAGAATTACATCAAAAAGAATATATTGTTCCTAATCCCACTTCACACCCTTCAAGCCTTTCAAATTAACCCACAGTTCTACAACATTCATCATTCTCATTACAAAATCCATACAAAAATTTATACAAAATTAACCAGAATAGCCTAAAGTCCACTGCCATGATATTCAAGCTGTCGTCATTATAATTCCATCTTTATCGCCCTACCTTCATGATCACCGCATCTCCACATATATCACTTTACTAAGTCGTGTTTCCATCACATTCCAACCTGCATTACCATAATACAAATCTAAAGTCATATAAAAAGATTTCAAAACAGGCCCATAATTGAAGTAATGCCATCACTTCTATTCACCATAGGCACTTACACATTCATTTACAAATAACACCAGCATTTATCCAATTTCTAACATTTACATGCAAGTTTGCTAACAATCAGAACCTAACCCTCACTTCCCATTAAACCAACCAGCCCTGTACTTCATAAACCAAACACTAATGTTACGCTTAGCCAAACTTCATCCACCAATTAACATTTCTAATACAGATCCCAGCTATTACAAAATAGTTCCATAACCATTCACAAATAATATCTCAGAACCATATACCTTGCAAAAATAACACGTTGAACCGACATCGTCGAATCGCCATTCATTACAAACCACCCTGTCTCATTCTCTAATCGGCTGCAAGCGAACTCTGCAACATCAGTACAGTAGTCAAAGCCTGCATAACCGGCAAAAAAAATCAAATTCTGCATCGTAACAAAGAAATCGGTCAATGCCCAAACTCCCTGCAGCACTAGCATAAAACCAATTCAGCTCCATACTAAAAGAAAAAGAAATAAATGCCACACATCTAGCTCACCATTTGAAAATACCAAGCTCGGAATTCTATGCACTTCATTTCAGCTCACGGAAGACATACGGTTTCAGTTCATAAATTTGTTCCAAGTCAGCCCTGCATCAACAAGAAGAAACCGGTTCAGAAATCCTTCATACCACACATTCAAAGTGACCACAGAACCATGATAAAAATTCCAACCCAGAAGTTAGTTCAGTCTATTATGTCGACAAAAGCAGCAGACCAAATTAAAAGGGAGGGAAAATCAAACTACCACAAACAGCAGCAACAAAAAATCAGCAAACACCAAGCATTGATTATCCATAAATTTCAACAATCAGTTCACATAAACAGCTCACCTGAACCAAGCCAAAATCTGCTCAAACTTTGCTTGAACTTAGTGCTTCCTTTGATCATGTTTGAACCGCCCTCAGCCGCCACCGACGCAAACCCGAACCCTGCAAGTTCAAAGCAGTTCCATAAACCAATACACTCATGTTCACACAGTTGGTCAAAGAGAAAATCTAACAGTTTCTAACACTTCCAATTTTTAACCGAAGGACATACAGTTCGGAATTCTACGCATATCAAATATACACCAGTTTTGCTGCAACATACTTATCGTGTCAGTGAACCTACTGCAATTTTGAGCCAAGCCTCAGTCCAAAAACCGGCTTGCTGCGACCCCGCGAAGCCTACAAAAGAAGCATATCATCACGGCTCTGCATACATCAAGAAAAAAACCGATACAGAATCTCAAACAGCTTCATAACGTAACTGTCAAATAGGGCTAACATAATCACTTCAACTAACATTCAAAACCCCACATAACCAACAATTACTAACAAATTCCCAAACTGATTTTTACACATAGCAGCTTCACCCCGGCAATAAAGATCACTCCTGCTGCATCCAAAAAACTAATTTCCAAACCTTCTAACCGTTTCCTAACTACCGTATAACTAACCTCAGCTCTAACCACCTATAACAAACTTTCATAACCGAAAAAAAAAACAGAACTTAACCGATTTGTAACTAACCTTTTTCAGATCTCAATCTCACCATCAATTTCATAACCGATTCATTCAATCTAATGGCTCACATCTCTTCTCTCTAACTGAATTCAGATCCTTCTCCTCTATATAACTCACTCTTCACCTATTTCATCCACTCTCTCCGCCATTCACCACTACCATCCATCTTCACTCTCTCCCCAATTCACTCAGTAACAATCTTCTTCCACCAATTCACACTCTCTGAATCATCTCCTTCATCTTCTTCACACTCCATTCATCTTCATCATCAATCTCCACACACACCATACGATCTCTGCAACTTCATCCCTCACCTCACCATACGCTCGATTCTCAGAGCCATTGAAGCTCATCCTCAGAGCTTCAATGTGCTTGAGCTTGACCTCACAATCACTCAATCCTCCGCCGGAACAAACATCACAGCCAGAAATTACAAAAAGAAGAAGAGAAGAAAAGCAAAGAAAGAAGACGAAGGATGTAGAAGAAGAGGAATATACAGTGTAATAAACGAAAAAAGAAAAGGAAGACTTGTTTACCGGAGTTTCACGGTGGTCGGGAATCTCTGCCACCGTACCAAAGGCTCAGGTCTCCACACAGGTAAGTTTGACACATTTTCTGACTCCTCTCTAAGAGTTTTCATCTGATTAGAAGTTTTCTCGCTTCAATTGATAAAAATCTCGCTTGAATCTTGAAATCTAAGACCTAGGGTTCATCCTCCCCCTTTTCGATCCGGACGATTGCGCGCTCCTCATGAGAAATTGACGATAGGATTAAGCTCGGGGCGTAAGTTTAGGTTAGGTTTGTGTTTAGGTCGAGTTGATTGGGGGAGGTTAGAGACGGTGGCGACGGCGGAGGACTCGCCGGAAATCGTATGTGAAGCGAGAGAGAGAATTGAGTTCATAGAAGCTGAGGAGTCACACCGTTTAACAAAACCAAAACGCACCGTTTGCTTATCTCTTTTCTTTTAATTTTTCTTTTTTTTTTCTTTTATTAAAAGGTGATAATAGATTTTGAGTAAAAATAAAAAAACTCTAAAAAATCATTCTCTTGGGCCTTCACCATGATGCTGATCACGCTTCCCCCTGGCCCACGCACCTCCTTCCGTTTTTAATTTGAATAATAATAACAAGCTGGTGGGCCTAATCTCCTGGGCCTACGCCCTTATTGCTTCCAGCACCATATAATTCAGTTCACACTCCCCTCTGATCCACATTTAATAGATAGTTTAGGCTACTTGTTTTTAGTCTCTTACTTGCAATATTTCTTTCATAAAAATCAATATAAAAATAGTAGTTTTAGGCTATTTTCTTTTAGTCTTTTTTTTGCTTGATTTGTAATTCAATTCTCCCTTGAAAATCAACATAAAAATAGTAGTATTTTTAGTCTTTTTACTATATTGTCTACTTGTTATTTTTCATGCTTTTATGCTATTTTCAATATTCTACTTAGTGCCTTATTTTCATGTTCCTTTTAAATCCTAACCTTAGGTAGAAACCATGATAATAATAAGTAGAATTCCCCATTCATATTAGGCTAGTTTTCTTAGGCTAGTTCTTTTTCTTTTCAACTTTAAAACATATAAAAATATTCAAAATAAACTCCTATAAAAAATACCAAGAAAACTCATAAAAAATGACTAATAAATACTTTGACTAATAAAAAGGGAATGGAAGCTTGTAACTTCCCTTGCTTAAGGGATGTTCGAGTGCTTGGAGCTCCCTTGCTTAAGGGTTCCATTCAGGCGTAAGTTCCCAACCTCTAAAAAACACAAACCAAAGAGTAACTCGAGTTTCCCTTGCTTAAGGGATTTCCTCGAAACACTCAAACTCTCTCTCTCTTCTCTCGCTTTCTTAAGGGCACCGTTATTTCCGCTCCATTGCATCCTAGGCTGTCCCCTTGTGCAAGAGCGCGAACGTTAACGCCGCCCAATTAAAAAACACAAAAACAAACAAAACTATGGAGCCGAACTACGGCGCTCTGATTCCTGAAAAGGATACGTAGGCATCAAGTCGCGGGGCTTGAACGAGCACACTTGTAAATAATTCCTTCTTTTCCCCGTATTTCTTTTTGCATGCATTCGCATATAGACATAGACATAGTTATACACCCTTTAGATAGAAACAAACATAGGTGGATACCATCGAGTACGATGGGCGCGAGGGGTGCTAATACCTTCCCCTTGCGTAAACGACTCCCGTACCTTGATTCTCTGGTCGCAAGACCTTGTTCCTTCCTTTGTTAGGTTTTCTGATATTCCTTTCCCTTATGGGATAAATATATTGGTGGCGACTCTGTTCATTTTTCGCGAGCGTGCGACAGCTGGCGACTCTGCTGGGGATGTTGCTAGACCTGTTGCTGGTCCATCCTTAGTGAGTCGATCCTAGCCTGCGTTTGTTTGTTTATTTACTGGGTGTTTACTTGTTTTTATGTCTATACTTTGTATATATGTTTGCATGCTTATTCTTTGCGTGCATGTCATGTTTATTTCTGTTTGCACATCATGCATATGGATTATATTCTGTGCTCCTTGGGGTCTTCTGTTCTGTTTTGCAGGTGGGGGGTTTTTGAGGTAAAAGGCCCACTACCCAGGCCAAGTGACATATAGGATTAGCGTGGATGCTCATGTTGACTCCCGTAGCGCTTGCTATGGATGAGATTGACATGGGGTACCACAACTGGGCGAGGTTCTTTCATGGAACACTGTGTCTGGCACGCTTGTTGCCTCAAACACTTTGTACCCCATGGGAACTGTAGACCCTGGTGACCATTAGGGACCACCTGTCCGTGTCTAGAATTCATACCCGTGAGATTGGGGTGGGACAGGAAACCTTGGCTCCTACATACCATTGCTTCTTCATATTTGAGGTCGGACCTTTATTTGGTCTATTCTCATGGTGCTTGATATTCTGGTATTCAAAAAGGCGTCGAACCTTTGATCCTGTGATACTTGGCCTGTACAGAAGTTTCACCTCAGTTATTCAGAGGATTGTGTGGTGGTTACTCAGATCATATGGACCTTGATCCCATGCTTGCATTGCATAACATCATTGTTTTATCCACTTCATTTGCGAGGAATTCTAAAGTCTATTTCCAAAAAAAGAAATGAAAAGAAAAAGGAAATAGAAAAGAAGAAAAAAGAAAAGCAAAAAAAGAAAAGAAAAGATATTCTATAAAGAATAAAGCCTTGATTTCCAAAAAAAGAAAGAATGTGTGTAAAGACTTTAGGATTCCTCGGAAATGAAACATTGCATTCACATCATATTGCATTTCATGGTTCCATATCAGAAGCTTATTGGGGTCCCTTTCAATCCAGATTTTTGCTTCATCATCAAAGTTGACTTCCCTACATCTGTAGCATACAAGGATTAATCAGGAGAATCATGGACCGTCTTGAACAGAATCAGGTTGAACTTCGTAAGGACTTGGATACTATGGGGGAGAGGATGACCCAACTCTTGGAGACTCTCAATGTTGTTGTTCAAGGGCAAGAAGAGCTCAGACAAAGTGTTATAAAGTTGATCAATGATACTTCGACCACTGTTGCTAATGGGGGATCGAAACCTGTTCCCGTGGAAGTTCCCAACAAGGAGGACTCACATCATGAGAACGATTCTGAATTGGAAGCTTTCAAATTCCCGATCGAGGAAAATGAGAGAAAGTTTCATCTCTTGGAAGAAAGATTGAAGGCTTTAGAAGGTCGAAGCTCCTCAGGATTAAATGCTATTGATTTGTGCCTAGTGCCTGATATCAAGATTCCTGCTAAATTCAAAGTCCCCAGTTTTGAGAAATACAAGGGTACCTCTTGTCCGATGAGTCACATAAAGGCATTTTGCAACAAGATGGCACCGTATGCAGAAAATGACAAGCTCCTCATGCACTTCTTTCAAGATAGCCTTAGTGGGGCATCCCTTGAGTGGTATACACGACTTGAACGAACCCATGTCCGTACATGGGATGAATTAGCAGAGGCTTTTCTCAAGCATTACAAGTACAACAGTGACATGGCTCCTACTCGACTACAACTCCAAAGTTTAAATCAAAAGGTTGATGAGTCTTTCAAAGAGTATGCACAAAGATGGAGAGAATTAGCTTCCAGAGTCCAACCTCCTCTTTTGGAACGAGAGCTTGTAGACATGTTCATGAATACTTTGAAAGATCCCTATCTGAACATGATGGTTGGATGTGCTTCCTCCAAATTCTCAAATTTGGTTGTCGTAGGAGAACGAATTGAAAACGCCTTAAGGGTTGGTAAGATCCAAGATATGGCCAACATTCCCGAATTCACGGAAGAAGAGAAAAGTGAGATAGATGGAATTTCAGAGAATGGAGAAGAGAAACTCCCTGCTTATCCTCAGGTTCAGGTTCCTAACTATCAGATAGTCCCAGTTTCTCCTGGCCAATATGTTCCACAAGCCTTTGCCACCACTATCAATCAACAACCTCAGATGGTCCAACAACGACCGATTCAGTATTTGCCACAAAAGCAATGTGTTCCACATCAACAAGGTCATCCGAATCAACGCCAACCTAGAAGTAATTTGGAGCGAAGAAATGCTCCTTTGGACCAGATTCCTATGACATACACTAAACTTCTTCCATATCTAGTTCAAAGCTCATTGGTGGTCCCCAAATCTCTCAAGCCTCCACCACAGCCGTTCCCACCTGGGTATGACCCTAATGTGCAATGTGGATATCACGCTGGATCAATGGGGCACTCAACTGAGGACTGCAACGCTTTCAAAGCCAAAGTACAACAGTTGATTGATGGGAGGCATATAACCCTTCAAGAAGGAAACATATGGGTGAATGGAATTCCTTTGCTCGAATGAATGCCTAGATTTCAGAAAGTCTCCAGAATCAACAAATTCTTTCCTCACAACATATAGCTTTTCTAAGTTTGACGGCCATGCAAGGTTCCTCCATGTTTGATGATGATTACCACTCTAGCAACTATGCTTGGGGCTCCCGCACGAGGGATAAGCAAGACGTACTCTTATCTTGAGCATTGCATCACTCGCACTGCTCGAATCCCTAAAGTAAGACAAAAATTTACAACTCTTGGGTGACTTTGTTGGAGTTTTCTTTGGAAGTAACCTGAAGTGTTTGGAAGGAACTGTAAAATGTATTCAAGATCAACAAGTCCAGACGGAGTCAAGCCTCCTCTACTATGGCAATCATCAATTCATTTCTGCATTTTCATTTGTAATTTTCCTTGTTTTGTTAAATGTTTCTTCCATGTAAAACTTGTTTGTTTTTAATAAATAAATAAAATGAAAAAATGCACTGCATATGCTAGTTTCGAATCAATCCATTCGTGTTCACTCATATCTTTATGTCTATCGATATCAAACTCTGATTTAAGCAGAAATATCAAAAGGAGAATGATGAAAATATAATAAATGCAAAAATCTCTAATTATGTGCTTTTGAATAAAACCCCGCTGAGGATGTACAGGCATTGTTTCTAATCCCCAAACACTGGAGATATAAGGGAGATAGACCCTCGTTAACCCCTTTGAGCCTTGAAGTAGGAGTTTCTTCTCTATACCAAAGAAAAAACCCTCACATTTAACCCAGGGGCAGGGTAGCGTTCAATTAATCTGATCGAGCAATCAAAATTCATCAGGAGTGTCCATCCAAGGATACAACAATGGTTATCTTTCAAAAGGTTGAGAAAAACCAATATCACGATGGTAATCCCTCATCAATCAAAGAATGAGGCAGTCACAATCACTCCCACAAGTCAGAGATTCAGGATCACACGACTTATTCAAAAAAGAAAGGATTGAAAAAAAAAAAAAAAAAAAGAGCCCGCTAAGTCAACAACTTGAAAACAAGTGACTTAGGCAAAATTAGGGCATCCCGCTGGACTCCAAAATAAAATTCAAAAAGAATTTGTCCAGGCAAAAGTTAGGGAAATAAAAAAGAAAGGCAAAGCAAAAGCAAAAAACGAGGATTACAACATAAAGATCCTCATCAAAGGAACGAAGTCGTGTGATCAGACACCAAAAAGAAAGTGAGTGACTGCCATGTCCAAGAAGGCTTCATTGGTTCCTCAATCATTTCAAACTCCTCTTAAAGGATGGACGCTCATATCAGGTTAAATTGAACTTAGGACTGGAGAACATCACGAAGAATGGGTGGGTTAGGTCAGACTTTGAGCCTTAAATCCTTTCTTTCTAAAACCGTGAACCAGGCCACGTTACAACCCTTAAAAGACCTAATTGAAGCAGGGTTTATTTCAAAAGCAAGTTGTGTAAAACTGACTCCTAGATGTTTGCTTACCATTTATGTTGATATCGATATGACAAATAATTCAAACACTGAATGTCATGACTTTGTTTTAATAACTTTGATCTCGAAGCTAGCATAAGCATTGCATTTGGATTATCATCTTCAAAACAAATATCTTTTACTTGTGAATAAGCACTTGACATCAAGGAAGATCAAACAATGAACAACCGCAAAAAAGTTGATCGATTCCATGAACCATTCACTTCAAAGGCTAATTACTCCAAGGGGCGAGTTGTGTGAAAACCCTGTCAACTGAAGCATCCATTCACTGTTGGTCAATCTGGGGCAATTGAATCGAGGTTCGACCTCTCAAATTCAGCATATCTGGGGCAATCAAGTCGAGGAATCTCTCTTGGGTTCAACCAATCTGGGGCAGTTACGTCAAGATTTGACAAATCTCTCCAAGGATCCTTTGGGACAAATTCCCTCGTAGCTCACGAAGCTTGGGACACAATCTTCTGAGTTTTATTGCCTTCTCCCCGATCATAGGAGTTTATTTCTCCTAGAACCATGGTTTCTCCCCAAGCACATGAGTTTATTTCTCATGGGAGTTGTCCCATTCCCCCGACCTGGTCTCCTCTCCTGAAGTTCTCATCCTCAACATGGTGAATCGAGGGAATCTCCTCAAGCTCACCATCCCCAAGCAATTCAAGATGTAGGGAAAGTCAGATGAAGTCACTTCCTCCCCAACAGAGCTACATTCCAACCCTCAAGGTAGTTGCCAATAATCTTTGGTACTGTAGGTTTTCCGACACCGATTCATGTTGGTAGCTCAAGACAACAAGCAAAGGACCCCAATAATCATGCTTCTCTATCACACCGATGCCTTTATTTGGCACTCTGCATATAGTTTCCATTGCATATAGCATTGCATCCTCAAAAGCGTAGCATATCCATCAAAATGGAGCATTACGCCATAAAAAATTTCAAACATGCATCAATGCATAAGCCAGTTTTCATGTGCCCAGAAGGCACAAAGCAATATATACCCCAAAAGAAGTTCCGTCTTCTCTCTCCAGTGTGGATCAGACACAATGTCTTTCTTTGTCAGAATCGTTGTCTCCGAGGTTATTACCCGCGTGCTGCGTGAAGATTAGAGTGCGAATGAGGGTGGGCATTCAACCCATCTCATTTTTTCAACCGTTTGAATAACCATACTTGGTGTGTGGCAATTCGAACGATTGCCACTCTTAAAGAGTTACACCCCGCCTGTGGCCTGAGGGATTAATGTAACTCTTATGCTTCGCAAGCATCAACATCTTCGTGATTATGTCTTTTGATCAAGTCTAGTCGTCACTAGTCTCCGTGGCCCCTTCCCTCGTACGGAAAACTTTTGGATCTAACCCCCGTGTTGTGAATCCTTTACCTTCCAACATTCAAACAATTTCAAAACCCAGTTCCCGTCCTGGTAATCATTTTCCAAACCCAGTTCCCGTCCTGGTAATCACCTTTCAAAATCCAGTTCCCGTCCTGGAAAACCTTTTTTCAAAGCCCAATTCCCGCCTTGGCAAACTTTTGCAAAACCCAATTCCCGCCTTGGCAAACCTTTTTCAAAGCCCAATTCTCGCCTTGGCAAACTTTTTCAAAGTCCAGTTCTCGCCCTGGCAAACTTTTTCAAAGTCCAATTCTCGCCTTGGCAAACTTTCTTCAAAGTCCAATTCTCGCCTTGGCAAACCCTTTTTCAAAGTCCAGTCCTCGCCCTGGCAAATCATTTCTTTCATTCTCAGTCCTCGTATGATATTTTATGGTGAAGTCAGTTCTCGCCTGACAATCACCATTCATCCATAATTTCTTACTGTAAAACCAACTCCCAATCCCCAGCAAGTCATTATTCTCTTTCCCCATTCAAGTCTATTACTCATTGTAAATATTTCCACCAGAAAAAACAAAAATTTCTCTTTCCCCAGCAGATATCAAATATAAAAAATAAAGATAACACTTACACCATCTTCTCTTTAGGACAAATTCCTGGTACTCGGATATTTAATCTTCTTAAATCTCGAATGTTCGAAAGGCTGACGCCAATCTCACCTTCAGGTTTAAGATGATTAAATAGGGGCAGCTGTCATACCCCAAATTTGTCCTACCCCTTTGCAATTCTATCTGGCTTATGCATCTCATAATCTCATGTACATATCTCCATTAGGTCATCTAACATAGATCATGCATTCATTAATCTATAACTTGGTATTGGGATCAAGGATCATCGAGATTAGGGCTTATTCCCCTATGCTTAAGTTTGGTAAGGCTACTCGTGTTGTGTGGAATTTGAAGCAAGGTTGATCAAACAATTGTCATGTGCCTCTTTTTAATACTTGAGCTACCAAATATATGGTCAGATGGTTATGGCGCGATTAATTCTCTCTTTGTTGCTTGGAAATTAAAATACTTTCATGGGATTGAAATGGATTTAAAGATTTCACACAAGGATTTAAGTTGAACATGGAATGTTATGAAGAAAAGATAGAACTCATATCAATCTATAGAAAGGAAAGAAGATTCATGAGGATTTTGAAATACAAGATCAATTGGAACTTGAGATGTCCATAATCATTTTTCGAGTTCATCAAATTCATTCAAATTCACTACAAATCCAAGCTCATTCAAAAGCCCATTCAAACTCATTCAAGTTTACAAAGATATTCAAGAGTATCCATTCATTTACAAGAATCATGCCCATACAAAAACCTAAGTCAAATTACAAAAGAATTACATCAAAAAGAATATATTGTTCCTAATCCCACTTCACAAAAGAATTACATCAAAAAGAATATATTGTTCCTAATCCCACTTCACACCCTTCAAGCCTTTCAAATTAACCCACAGTTCTACAACATTCATCATTCTCATTACAAAATCCATACAAAAATTTATACAAAATTAACCAGAATAGCCTAAAGTCCACTGCCATGATATTCAAGCTGTCGTCATTATAATTCCATCTTTATCGCCCTACCTTCATGATCACCGCATCTCCACATATATCACTTTACTAAGTCGTGTTTCCATCACATTCCAACCTGCATTACCATAATACAAATCTAAAGTCATATAAAAAGATTTCAAAACAGGCCCATAATTGAAGTAATGCCATCACTTCTATTCACCATAGGCACTTACACATTCATTTACAAATAACACCAGCATTTATCCAATTTCTAACATTTACATGCAAGTTTGCTAACAATCAGAACCTAACCCTCACTTCCCATTAAACCAACCAGCCCTGTACTTCATAAACCAAACACTAATGTTACGCTTAGCCAAACTTCATCCACCAATTAACATTTCTAATACAGATCCCAGCTATTACAAAATAGTTCCATAACCATTCACAAATAATATCTCAGAACCATATACCTTGCAAAAATAACACGTTGAACCGACATCGTCGAATCGCCATTCATTACAAACCACCCTGTCTCATTCTCTAATCGGCTGCAAGCGAACTCTGCAACATCAGTACAGTAGTCAAAGCCTGCATAACCGGCAAAAAAAATCAAATTCTGCATCGTAACAAAGAAATCGGTCAATGCCCAAACTCCCTGCAGCACTAGCATAAAACCAATTCAGCTCCATACTAAAAGAAAAAGAAATAAATGCCACACATCTAGCTCACCATTTGAAAATACCAAGCTCGGAATTCTATGCACTTCATTTCAGCTCACGGAAGACATACGGTTTCAGTTCATAAATTTGTTCCAAGTCAGCCCTGCATCAACAAGAAGAAACCGGTTCAGAAATCCTTCATACCACACATTCAAAGTGACCACAGAACCATGATAAAAATTCCAACCCAGAAGTTAGTTCAGTCTATTATGTCGACAAAAGCAGCAGACCAAATTAAAAGGGAGGGAAAATCAAACTACCACAAACAGCAGCAACAAAAAATCAGCAAACACCAAGCATTGATTATCCATAAATTTCAACAATCAGTTCACATAAACAGCTCACCTGAACCAAGCCAAAATCTGCTCAAACTTTGCTTGAACTTAGTGCTTCCTTTGATCATGTTTGAACCGCCCTCAGCCGCCACCGACGCAAACCCGAACCCTGCAAGTTCAAAGCAGTTCCATAAACCAATACACTCATGTTCACACAGTTGGTCAAAGAGAAAATCTAACAGTTTCTAACACTTCCAATTTTTAACCGAAGGACATACAGTTCGGAATTCTACGCATATCAAATATACACCAGTTTTGCTGCAACATACTTATCGTGTCAGTGAACCTACTGCAATTTTGAGCCAAGCCTCAGTCCAAAAACCGGCTTGCTGCGACCCCGCGAAGCCTACAAAAGAAGCATATCATCACGGCTCTGCATACATCAAGAAAAAAACCGATACAGAATCTCAAACAGCTTCATAACGTAACTGTCAAATAGGGCTAACATAATCACTTCAACTAACATTCAAAACCCCACATAACCAACAATTACTAACAAATTCCCAAACTGATTTTTACACATAGCAGCTTCACCCCGGCAATAAAGATCACTCCTGCTGCATCCAAAAAACTAATTTCCAAACCTTCTAACCGTTTCCTAACTACCGTATAACTAACCTCAGCTCTAACCACCTATAACAAACTTTCATAACCGAAAAAAAAAACAGAACTTAACCGATTTGTAACTAACCTTTTTCAGATCTCAATCTCACCATCAATTTCATAACCGATTCATTCAATCTAATGGCTCACATCTCTTCTCTCTAACTGAATTCAGATCCTTCTCCTCTATATAACTCACTCTTCACCTATTTCATCCACTCTCTCCGCCATTCACCACTACCATCCATCTTCACTCTCTCCCCAATTCACTCAGTAACAATCTTCTTCCACCAATTCACACTCTCTGAATCATCTCCTTCATCTTCTTCACACTCCATTCATCTTCATCATCAATCTCCACACACACCATACGATCTCTGCAACTTCATCCCTCACCTCACCATACGCTCGATTCTCAGAGCCATTGAAGCTCATCCTCAGAGCTTCAATGTGCTTGAGCTTGACCTCACAATCACTCAATCCTCCGCCGGAACAAACATCACAGCCAGAAATTACAAAAAGAAGAAGAGAAGAAAAGCAAAGAAAGAAGACGAAGGATGTAGAAGAAGAGGAATATACAGTGTAATAAACGAAAAAAGAAAAGGAAGACTTGTTTACCGGAGTTTCACGGTGGTCGGGAATCTCCGCCACCGTACCAAAGGCTCAGGTCTCCACACAGGTAAGTTTGACACATTTTCTGACTCCTCTCTAAGAGTTTTCATCTGATTAGAAGTTTTCTCGCTTCAATTGATAAAAATCTCGCTTGAATCTTGAAATCTAAGACCTAGGGTTCATCCTCCCCCTTTTCGATCCGGACGATTGCGCGCTCCTCATGAGAAATTGACGATAGGATTAAGCTCGGGGCGTAAGTTTAGGTTAGGTTTGTGTTTAGGTCGAGTTGATTGGGGGAGGTTAGAGACGGTGGCGACGGCGGAGGACTCGCCGGAAATCGTATGTGAAGCGAGAGAGAGAATTGAGTTCATAGAAGCTGAGGAGTCACACCGTTTAACAAAACCAAAACGCACCGTTTGCTTATCTCTTTTCTTTTAATTTTTCTTTTTTTTTTCTTTTATTAAAAGGTGATAATAGATTTTGAGTAAAAATAAAAAAACTCTAAAAAATCATTCTCTTGGGCCTTCACCATGATGCTGATCACGCTTCCCCCTGGCCCACGCACCTCCTTCCGTTTTTAATTTGAATAATAATAACAAGCTGGTGGGCCTAATCTCCTGGGCCTACGCCCTTATTGCTTCCAGCACCATATAATTCAGTTCACACTCCCCTCTGATCCACATTTAATAGATAGTTTAGGCTACTTGTTTTTAGTCTCTTACTTGCAATATTTCTTTCATAAAAATCAATATAAAAATAGTAGTTTTAGGCTATTTTCTTTTAGTCTTTTTTTTGCTTGATTTGTAATTCAATTCTCCCTTGAAAATCAACATAAAAATAGTAGTATTTTTAGTCTTTTTACTATATTGTCTACTTGTTATTTTTCATGCTTTTATGCTATTTTCAATATTCTACTTAGTGCCTTATTTTCATGTTCCTTTTAAATCCTAACCTTAGGTAGAAACCATGATAATAATAAGTAGAATTCCCCATTCATATTAGGCTAGTTTTCTTAGGCTAGTTCTTTTTCTTTTCAACTTTAAAACATATAAAAATATTCAAAATAAACTCCTATAAAAAATACCAAGAAAACTCATAAAAAATGACTAATAAATACTTTGACTAATAAAAAGGGAATGGAAGCTTGTAACTTCCCTTGCTTAAGGGATGTTCGAGTGCTTGGAGCTCCCTTGCTTAAGGGTTCCATTCAGGCGTAAGTTCCCAACCTCTAAAAAACACAAACCAAAGAGTAACTCGAGTTTCCCTTGCTTAAGGGATTTCCTCGAAACACTCAAACTCTCTCTCTCTTCTCTCGCTTTCTTAAGGGCACCGTTATTTCCGCTCCATTGCATCCTAGGCTGTCCCCTTGTGCAAGAGCGCGAACGTTAACGCCGCCCAATTAAAAAACACAAAAACAAACAAAACTATGGAGCCGAACTACGGCGCTCTGATTCCTGAAAAGGATACGTAGGCATCAAGTCGCGGGGCTTGAACGAGCACACTTGTAAATAATTCCTTCTTTTCCCCGTATTTCTTTTTGCATGCATTCGCATATAGACATAGACATAGTTATACACCCTTTAGATAGAAACAAACATAGGTGGATACCATCGAGTACGATGGGCGCGAGGGGTGCTAATACCTTCCCCTTGCGTAAACGACTCCCGTACCTTGATTCTCTGGTCGCAAGACCTTGTTCCTTCCTTTGTTAGGTTTTCTGATATTCCTTTCCCTTATGGGATAAATATATTGGTGGCGACTCTGTTCATTTTTCGCGAGCGTGCGACATTGCTGACATATGATTTTCCGCTGCAATGTGAGTTCTTATTGGCTGACAATGATTAACGATTTCGATATTGTTCTCCTATATGTGTGTTATGTATCTAAGTAATTGAGCATGATATACGTATATGATTTTGTTGTTTAAAATGTGACGCTCCGAATCGTTATGTTCTATTTGCTTTAAAATTTTGTATTCTGATATTTCCTGTTAATTGCGGGGTAGATTTGGGGTGTTACACAAGTCACACAAGGAATAGATGATCACCACATAATAAAAGGTATTGTTCCAAAGAACTTTGATACCTAAGTAACCATCGCATTTGAAACTACTAATGACATCCACCACCCCTTTCTTTTACATAGTTAAAATACCCCCCGACAAACCCGGAGAATTGGAAAAAGAATATTCAATCTCAAAGCTACTCCAAAAACTTTTAACTAACACATATTGTAAATTAGACAACTTGGTTTCTTGTATCAAGAACACACCCGCATTACTCTTAGAAATCGAAGAAATAATTATTTTCCTTTTGAGAGCATTTTCTCCTCCTTTAATATTCAATGAACCAATAATCATTAAGAACGTGTTTGAAACTCCTTCCTGACAATCTTCTTTTTACTACTAGCTTCTTTTTCCGATTTGTCAATTCTGCCCGCAAAATAATTTAAATACTTTAATATTTAGTATCAATTAGATATGATATACTTTTTATATTATATCATATTATGTTTTATGAAACCAAGCCATTTATATTTTCTTCTTTTAATTTTGAATGTCGGATCATATTTGCAAAATTCAAATTTATTAGTCATTGTAAATCATTCTAATAATCTATGATAATTACATATAGCTTAACGATTAAAGTGTGATGTTTATAACATGGTTTGGTGCATATAAAATTGTTTTGGTTATTTTTTAGTGCATCAGACACTTTTAGTGAGGAGAGAAAGAGAGTAATAAAAGAAATAAGAATTATATTATTCACTTGAATTGTACAAATAATAATTCAGACTATGACGATATATATACAATTCTGATTGGGCTTGAGCTTACACAACTTGTATTATATTTGATATTATTAGATTTTATATTATATCTAATATCCCAATAATATCTCAACATACCCCCTATAATCCAAGTTGTCGAACATACTCTAAAAATAGTCAATTTGAACAATTCCTAATTTCTTTCTCAAATTTAGGAATTTGTCGATCTTCAATCCTTTGATGAAAATGCCGACCAACTGTTCTTCGCTCGAGCAATGCCTAACTTCAAGTTCACCTCGATTTACCTTTTCCTCAAGAAGTGAAATCTAGCTTCGATATGCTTACTCCTTCCATGTAGAACTGGATTCTTTGCTAGATTTACGACTGACTTGTTATCGATTTGTAACACAAGAGGTTTCTTCACTTCGACCTTCATTTCTTCAAGTAGCGATCTAATTCAAATTGCTTGACATGCAACATAGGATCCCACTATATATTCAGCTTCACACGATAATAATGCCACCACATGTTGCTTTTTCGAGCATCATGAGATTGGTGCACCAAAGACTTGAAAGAAATATCCCGTTGTGCTTCTTCGATCTTCCTTATCTCCACACCAATCAGCATCTGAAAAATAAGTAACTATTGTTCTTTGTCTTCAAAATTTCGTCGAAATAGAATTCCATACTCTATCGATCCTTTTAAGTATCTTAGAATTCTTCTTGCAGCCTTCATGTGTGATACTCTTGGTTCACTCATGTATCTGCTCACTTATCCGACTGCGAAATCTATATCAGGTCGACTGTTGCACATATACCTTAGAGATCCCACAATTTTCTTGAACAAAGTTACATCGACTTTGTATTCCTCTCCATTCTTCACCAATCATCCATTCTAAATCTCTTGAGTGTCTCTTTGACATACTTTCTTTGATGCAACACCATACCTTGCTTTGAAATTTAAAATTTCATGCCTAGGAAATAATTTTCCCAGATCCGACATTTCAAATTCCTTCATCATCAACTCTTTGAACTTGGACAAGTTCTTCAAGTTATTTTCAGTTACCAGCAAGTCATCAACATATAATAAAATGATTGTTATGTCTTGTGCTACAACCTGAACATAGACTCTATACTCAAATTTGCATTTTACAAATCCCAATTCGACTAAGTATGAGTCTATCTTCTTGTTTCATGCCCTAGGTGCCCTACTTGAGGCCATAGAGCGCTTTGTGCAACTTATATACTTTACTCGCTTCCTTTTGAATCACAACCCCTGGAGGTTGTGTGACATAGACCTCTTCGTTTAAAGAGCCATTCAGAAAAGCTGATTTCACATCTAAATGAAATATTGACCAACCTCAACTGCATGCAAATGCTAACACTAGTCGAACAGTCTCCAATCTTGCTAGTGGAGAAAATACTTCAGAGTAGTCGAGTCCTGCTCTTTGAAGAAAATCGCGAGCTACCAATATTACTTTATGTCTTGCTATCGACCCATCTGCATTGTGTTTCAACTTGAACACCCACTTTACTTCGATAGCTTTTGTATGTGCTGGCAATTCGACTAACTCCCATGTGTTGTTTCTTTCGATTGCCTGTAACTCTTCGACCATAGCTAACTTCCACTGTTGAATCTTTAAAACCTCGCTATAGTTGATTGGTTCAGCACTTGCAAGTAAAGCAAAATGAACTAATTTTTCATCGGGCGTGACTTCATCATCACCGACCACCTCAAAATCTTGAAGTCTAGTGGGACAAACTCTAGTTCATTGAGGTCTTTGCCTTGTCTCAGCCACATCCTCTTTGACTTGGACTGTATCAGGAATGTCAGTAACTGCTTTAGCTTCGACTTCACCTGGGTTCTCAGCAATTCCTTTGACTTTGACTTCACCAGTTTCTTCGCCGAACTCATAGCTCGTCAATGGCTTATTAACTGAATTACTCAAATTCCAATCCCATGAAGAATTTTCTTAATATGTAAAAAGACGCATGATAAGAATCAAATATAAAAGTTTTATTTTTGAAAATTATGCATTGACTTTTGTTAAAAACTTATAATTAATTCTTTTTTATGTTTTTTTTAACACAAACTTTATACTTGCGGATTTCTTAACATATTTTAATGATAGCATAACTCAATAATTAATGCCACTTAGGGTCCGTTTGGTTCAATTCTAGGGGAGGAGAGGGATTTTAATCAAGGGAAGGGGAGGTGAGGGAAAGAGAGGATAGGGATTTTAATTGCACATATGTTTGGTTCAAAATATGAAGGGAGGAGAAAAATTTTATTTACAAATTTACATTTTTAACCTTGTAATTTTACTATAAAATTTACTATATAATTTATAAAAACGTAATAGTTATAATATATAGTTTAAAAAAATATTGAATACAATAAAATCTAACAAAAATATTTAAAAAGAAAATATTACAATAATTAAAAAGTAAAATAAAAATATATAAAATAAAATAAAAAATTTTAATTATAATTATAATAAGAGTAAATATATAAAGATAATTATAATTAATATGAAGCATTTCCCCTCCCTTCCGAATCCCTCTAAATTGGGGGAAGCAAAAAGTGACTCAGGAGAGAATTTGGTCCCCTCCATCTACCTTTCCTCTCCCTCTTAAAATTTGAACCAAACACTTAAACTATTAAAAATCTCTTCTTCTCCCTTCCATTTACCTCTAACTAAATAGACTCTTATAGTCAGTCCTAAGAACTTTGGAACTCGGCCTATATTAATTACAACTGATTATTACAATTAGTAAGCCCATATCAATTCCTAACTTACTAATTAATAATTACAATTAGGATGACATATTAATTCCTAAATCCCAATTCAACACTTTCATTTTGATCCATATTCATATTTGATATTTCGAACATGTTGGAACTTAAAACAACCAGAATTCACTCATGATACATGTTTGTCGATGTTAGTTAAAGTCACACAGTAACACAATTTCATTTTCAGCCGGACAAAATTAGCATGTTACTTACATTATGTTTTATTTTCGAACAACTTCAACATTCAGGCACTTTGCATCAAAATACAGATAACATGTTATATTTATTGTACATGTACTGAAAAATTGAAGTTCAATTCTAAAAATATTATACTACCATCACATATGCCGGGTGAGTTATCTAAGCTACTTGCGGCAAAATTCAATATAACCATGTAAGTTTCTAATTTTTAAGGAAATTTCTTTATTCACCTCCTTATAGGGTCATCCTCAGCGAAAACTCCAAGATGCCCCTGCTTCGGAGATGTATCTCCGAATTATTTTTTTTTCTAAATTTTTTCAAACTTTGGAAGTGCTCTTCCGAAAAAATCCCAAAAATTAAAATTTTGATTAATTCGGAGATGCATCCCCTAAAAAAACAAAAAAAAATTAAAAATCCCAAAAACTAAAATTTTTGGGATATTAATTAATTCAGATATCATAAATTTGATATAATTTATGAGTAATGAATAATAATAATTATATATTTTGATATAATTTATGATTTATGAATAATAATTATTATATATTTCTATTTTGATTCATATTTTAAAATTTAAAATAAATTTAATTAAAAAAATTAAAATAATTTTAATTACAAAAAATTTAAAATAATTCTAATTATTAAAATGTAGTTCTGAATAATTTCAATTCATGTTTCTACTGTTGATAATGATATTGAAAGAGATCAAGTAAGACTAATGATAATAATAATAATAATAATAATAACGATAAAAAATTATTTTTCATAATGAATTATGATAAAAAAATTATTTTTCATAATTAAAAATAAATTATAATTTTTTATTTAGTTTAAAAAAAGATTTTGTCTTAATTTTATTTAATGAATAAATTTTATATATAATTCAAAATTTACTTATGAAATTAAAATGTTTTTAATTTATATAAGTTAGTAAACTAATTTTTAACTTTAAAATTGTTTAAGAAATTTTGATTCACCTTGATTTTATTGATTCACCTTCATTTTATTAATTCACCTTCATTTTATTGATTCACCTTCATTTTATTGATTGATCTTCATTTTATACCTATTAATTGTATTGATTCACTTGATTTTAATTTTTTAATAATTATTGGTCTGGGAATGTTTCGGATATGCATCTCCGAGAAAAAAAACATTTCGAAAATGCATTTCCGAAGTTACGGGTATTTTGGGTTTTTCGCGAGGTGACCAAGAAGACACGGGTTACT
Organism: Vicia villosa; assembly: GCF_029867415.1. Classification (NCBI taxonomy): domain Eukaryota; kingdom Viridiplantae; phylum Streptophyta; class Magnoliopsida; order Fabales; family Fabaceae; genus Vicia; species Vicia villosa. The sequence continues at coordinate 38,941 of NW_026704984.1, read as the reverse complement.
TCAACCCATCAATAGAACAAAGAGTAAGCCCCACTAGTAAATAAATCCACCACAAACTAAATCGACAAAACCAACAAAACTTAAACGAGCCCTAAAAATCAGTAGTGGACATATTATCTGTCTTAGGAGATGACATATTATTAAGGTGGAATTTGATTAGAACCAACACATTTTGGGTACATGGATATTATGCACAAAATAAAGAACACAAGAACACCGAGATCAGCTTCTAAAAGCTATGGATATCAAAAGTATCATTGAATGATATGGTTTCGAGGAATTTGCTTTGCAAGGCAACGAAGGAGAAAGAAAATCATGTCAAAACCATGTTATTTCTACAATACAACTGGATATTTAACATGGAAATTAGGTGATGCACCAATTTATTTTAATATATAAAAATTAATTACCATTAAAAGTACTTTATTATCCTAACCAAATCAGTTTTAAGAGTGTTCGCAGAAAAGTCATTTTCATTTATAAATCATTATTAATTATAAATAATTGCATTACATTTATTTAGTAGATTTTATTTAATTATTTAAAAAAGTTATTTAATTTTCATTGGCTAATGTTTTTCCCATACAATCTTTCTCTTTCACGCTTTTTGAATTTTATAACCTAATATTAATTACAAATTCTATTTTACTATATATTCTTTCCATCATCAACCTCATTTACACCAATCATCTCTTTTACCCTAAAACTGTTGTATTCCAAGCATGCTTTATATCAATTTTCCACGCATGCTTTATCTTCCGATGAGAAAATATCATCCCATAATTAGCATTGCCATGGAAAACGTAAAGCCTTAATCATATGAAGATACTAAAAATCCTAAACCACTCTAAACTAAAAATCCTAAACCACTATAAAAATGGTCTTTCTAAGTAATGAACATCATATCACCAATTTCTCCTTTTGCAAACCACTAAGTATAATCGCACCCAAAAATTTAGTTTTTGTTTATATGTTCTTCTTCATTGTTCATCCTTTTATATGTTTAAAATATTCCTATTTCATTGCGAAAAAATTCTTTATCGTGCAATCATATTTATGTTTTCTGTTTCGTGTTAACAGATTGTGATCTGTCAATCGCAACAAGCGTGTTAATAGTTTGAGATCTATTCATCGCATCAAACTCTCCCTAAAACAAATACAGAAATGCATCCATTATAACATACAAAATGCACTTTGGTTTTGAGAAGAACATATTGACTTTGGTTTTGATGAGTTTTCTTTTTCATTTTTCTTCTTCTATTGTTTTGTTCCATTAAGATAATGGATTTTTCTTCTTTTATTGTTTTGTTCCATTGAATTTTATTTCATACAGAAATAGCAGATATCACAAACATCTTTAACAATAATCATATAAATATACAGATATCACAAATGGACATTGATTTTGGATAGTTATCAATATATTATTGGATTTATTGTAGTTAAAATTATTTTTTTACCTCAAATTCGATATTTATATTATATTTACTATAAAATCTATTATATTTATATATTATTTGTACTGCATCCTTCAATAATTAATATGATTTATCTTTTAATAATAAATTATTTTAAAATCTCTCCTTTAATAATTAATTCATTCTTCAATATATTTTGTTTACTTAGAAAATAATACATTTTTCTTCATTAATAAATTTATTTTTTAATAATATATTAATCCAATGACAATAGGAAGGAAAGACAATAATAGAATATAAAAATATTAATCCAGTGATAATAAGAAAAATATTAATTGAGTGATAATAAGAAATTGGAAAACAATAATATTTTATAAATTAAAATTTTACAAAAACCATGACAATAATAGGTGATTTTACATTTAATATTATGAAATATACAAGAAAAAAATACTTATAATATTATGACATAATACAAGAAAAAAAAATACTTAACTCCTTCTAAAGAGAATTTTAGATGATTAATTTTTAATTCCAACTAATAGACAAGCAAATATTTATTTAATATTTAATCTAAATTATCTTAAAATAATTGGAATATTCTTATAATTACCACTAATAAATAACTAAAATATAATGTGTTTTTTATATATCCAATTCATATAAGTACTTATTAATAGAACGTTAAATTAATGAATTCAATTTTATTTTGATTTTCAAATTTGTTTTTGATTTAGAAGGTCAATTTTTTAGGCAACATCAATTTTCTTTTATAAAAATTGTTTCAATCAATAAAGTAGGATGTCTTTTATAATATTTTTAAACAAAAATATAATATACCTGATAAAAAAAATGAAATATGATATTATTACATGATACAAGAAAAATAAAATTGACATAAAAAATTGTCAGCAAACATGAGAAAATTATGATTTTATGAAAGACACAAATTTATTATATTTTTATATTTATAACAAATTTATTATATTTTTATATTTAAATAATAGATTTATTATATTTAATTGAAAAAAAAGGAAGGATGAAATTTCACTATATATGAATTTCACGGGATAGTTTATTAGGATTTTCTCACGTAGACCATCTGATATTCCAATAAATTAAATATATGATTCACTGAATTTCACGACAGAGTTTTAAGATATTAGGATTTTATTTTTTCCATAAATTATATATCTTCAATTCATTTATTTCAATCTAAATAAAAAACTAACTACACACAGATAATTATAAAATGCATTAAATTTACTTTATTTGTTTTTCATGAAAAACTCAATTTTAATGCTAATAGTAATGATTTGATTTCTTAATAAGAGGTTTTTTTATCTTATATATTGAGATGGATATAGTATAAATTAACAATATACAAAATAAAAAATATCATAATAATATTCAATAAATTTATAGTTATACGATTTACATCTACTAAAAAATAAAAATAAATTTCACAAACTTCTATAAAAATAAAATTCAATAAACTTATAGTTGTAACAATTACTATTAATTCTACTTAATTTATATGTATTTTATATACACTTCTTAACCATCACTATATTTTTTTTTTACTATTTATAGTGACAACGTGCGACCTATGCGAACATACAAGTAGATGACTATTTAATTGTTTCATTTATTTATTTAGTTTTTTAGAGTAAAGACTATTTTGGTCCCTCACAATAATTATAAAATTCAAATTAATCTCTAACAAAAAAACATGATTTAATCTTATACAAAATTTAACCGGGCCTTATTAATCTTTTGGTACAAATTTTTAAAATCAAATACTAAATTAATATTTAATAAATATAAGTTTTAAACAACTCATATTTAAAAAAAAAATTGTTCCTAAAAAAATCAAACCAAAAACCTTTAAGGCACATCATATGCTTTGACTACTAGGCTAATATGCATTGGTGATAAATTATTTCAATATTTCCGGTAATACTAAACATTTTTGAATTAATTTAATAGTAATTCATGTAAATATTAACTTTTTTATTTTATTAATTATATTTATGATTTATATTTTATTAAATTTATTTTAAAATTTGTGTATTATTTGAAATAAATAGATAAGTAAGTGTTTATTCTTAATTATTAAGTTAAGTATTCATCATTAGAAATATTAACAACTGAAACTGATTAGTATAGTTGTAAAGTAACTACCGTTTAACCTAAAGGTATTTAGGTTCGTATTTTTATTTTAAGTTCAAAAATGTTTAATATTATTGCATATCATGAAAATTATTTGTCACTAATATACATTAGTTTATTGGTAAAAATACATACGATGGACCTTAAAGGTCATTGGTTCAATTCTTTTAGGAACAAATTTTAGCTTTTTTGTTTTAAAAAATTAAAATTAAAATTAATAAGGTATTTAAAAAATGAAAAATTAAATCCAACATGGCAGTCCAATCATGGTTTAAAAGTAGGAAAAAAACTGATTTGAGAAAAATATTGACAGAGAGACTAATATGACCTGGTTAAATTTTGTAAGGAATTAAATCACATCTTTTTGTTGGAGATTAATTTGAGTTTTGTAGTTTTTGTGAGGGACCAAAATGGATCTTCACTCTTTTTTCTATTAAAATATATATTTCCGACAGATCAAACCTACTTAATTTGAATTTCATATATATATATATATATATATATATATATATATATATATATATATATATATATATATATATATATATATATATATATATCTTTTTTTAATCACTATTATACTATATTCATTTATTATTTCTAATGATTTACGCGACCCGTGCGAAATGACGGATAAATGACTAAAAAAACTACTAAAATATACAAATTTGGACATCTTTTATAGTGACCCGTGCACGGGTAGATGACAATTTAATTACTGCATTTATTTTTTATTAAAATATATATTCTCAATATACCAAAACGACTTAATTTATATATATTTTATATATATTTCTTAAACATCATTATATTATATATATTTAATATATTATATATATATATATATATATATATATATATATATATATATATATATATATATATATATATATATATATATATATATATTTAATATGTACAGTAACATTGCGAGAACCCTACGAACGCACGGATCTCAATATTATATACATAATATCCGTTATAATCTATTTTACTATTTATTTATAATAAAGTAGAATATATATATATATATATATATATATATATATATATATATATATATATATAGGGGACGACTCAAGTGAGAACACTTGGTTATTATGAGAAATGAGAACAATGAATCACAACCATTAAATCACAACCATTAAAAAATCATAAATAAATATAATATATATATATATATATATATATATATATATATATATATATATATATATATATATATATATATATATATATATATATATATATATATATATATATATATATATATATGGGACGACTCAAGTGAGAAGAACACTTGATTATTATGAGAAATGAGAACAATGAATCACAACCATTAAGGATCATAGAAAGAGAAACTAATCCAGTCTATTAAAATCAACAAAATCAAAATTTAATGGTTGTGATTCATTATTCTCATTTCTCATAATAACCAAGTGTTCTTCTCACTTGAGTCGTCCCATATATATATATATATATATATATATATATATATATATATATATATATATATATATATATATATATATATATATATATATATATATATATATATATATATATATATATATATATATATATATATATATATATATATTATATTTATTTATGATTTTTTAACAAAAATGCGAGACCCGTGCAAACGCACGGGTACTTTACTAGTTAAGCAGATAAAATTTATTCCCATATAAATTGATCTAATTCTCACATTTTTGAAATTCTTAAAAAGAAACAAAATTGTGGAAATTAAAAGGAAAAGTGTATTTTAAACTTTTAACTTAAAAGAAGTTGATATTTATTGCAATTCTAAATTCTTAGAGAGTTAGGTAACTACGAAACTCAAACCAATGACTTTAATCGCAATTAAACACACTCCAAATGGACTTCCTCCAGACAACTAAACTTAATTAAACGGAGAATAATAACTAAACAAGAGTTAGTAAATAAACATTCTAATAATTGTCTCTCAAACATACAACACAACACACTATCTTTACCTTTACTAGCACAGTATCAAACTCATATATATCTTGTTCTATGGCTGTTCATAATTGATAATTCATTTTGTTGTAACAAACTGAAAAAGAAAATGTGTTACAATGACAGGCCATGCTCCTCACCTCAGGTACGCGATGGCCTCCGGCTTGGGTTTAACCGGACTGAAGATTTAGCTCAGACCACACACTCATCTACACAATCAACGCCTTATTTGGACGTGACATTGGCTCCTTCTCCGAGTGGCAGCTTGGCTCTCTTCTTAACGGATATACTCTAGTGTCTGACGCAGCCGATTACATCCATGATCCTTTCTATTACATCATTTTCTTAGAAATCCCTCTATGTTACCTTTACTCTCAGCTTTCATTCTTTCTTCTTCGTTCACGCCGTCTTGATTTTGTTCACTTCAGGATGATTACCTCAATTTTCTTCCTAATCTCTTAATTTATTATTAACTAATATTAATTTCATATTAATTTGCAGGTTTCTCCCCTTACAAACATGGAGCGTTGGTTCTTGATATCTGCCGGATTGTTTACTCATTTCTTCTTGGATCACCTTTTTGAGGTATTTTTCATTGTTTGTTTTCAACTGTGTGTGTTTGTTTCTACTGTGTTAACGGTTGCCCTGCCATCTCACCAACCAGGGCTCAAAATCCATTTGTACGTGGTTGCTTTCCATTCTCCTATAATAAGTTTCAATCCGTTAAAGAATGTAAGTGTCAGTTTTTAGAAGAACTATAACAGGGCTACAAACATTTGGAGTTGACACCATTAGATGAATTGTGCAAACTAGTCAAAATTATCTTCATTCCCAGTTTCTTGTCTTTGTTTCTAAATATAAGCCAATAGCAAATACCAGTAAAATGTAGGGATGAATTTTATGCGATAAGCATTAAAAGCAAACTAAAGTTGAAAGCTACAGTATGTAGTACTAGTAGAATAGCATTTAAGCATGTTGATTACAAAAATGCAAGGGAACAAAATTGCAGATATGTCGACAACGGTAATAATTCATGAAATAAATAAATAGAAGTAATTACAACGGTAAGTGTCTGTATAAGGACACCGATACTGACACGGACACACTTTTTTCAAAGATGTCGGTGTTACATAAGTTGAAATAAAGGTAAATGGTGTGCCATGCCATGGGCCATGGCATTATCTTTTAATCTCAGGACCACGAAGGAAAATGAAGTTGAAAACTTGGAAATGAGAGGAAAATCTCAAAAGGAATCATATTGAAAGACATGTTTATTGAAAATTAACCAACTAAACTATCAACAAATTAAAACAAACTAGCTAGTAACTATACTCTAACTGAACTAATAATTTGTAATGCATCTCTATTCATATATTTAAACAAAATTTCAACATATTCTTCAAAATTCTACTATTTCAGTCAAATTAATTTGGCATCATTGGGTGGGAATAGGCTAGGTTAGGCTAGGCTTTATAAGGCCTGGGTCTGGCCTACAATAAACTTACAAGGCCTGAGCCTGGCCTATGGTCTACTATAGGCTCGTTTTTTCAGCCTGGCCTGGCCTTTTTAAAAGTCTGGCCTGACCTGAAAGCCTATTTAAAAGCCTCTTTCTTATTAATGTTTTCAATTAATTCATATTACTTAAGAAACCTTAAAGGTCGCATATATATGAACATTTAGACCGACCTATTTAGCATTTTTTCTAATATATATGCATATATAGACCAATCTATTTAACACTTTTTCTAATATATATGCATATATAGGCCAACCTATTTAGACTAATTTTAATAAATATGAAAATATAGGTCGGCCTACAAGGCTTAAAAGGCTTTTTTAATAGCCTAGGCCTGGCCTATTTTATTAAATAGGCTTTTAAAAAAGCTCAAGCCTGACCTTTTTATCAAATAGGTCTGGCCTGACCTGACCTTAAGTAGGCTAGGCAATAGGCCTCTGTAGGTCGGCCTGGCCTATTCCCACCCCCATTCATTGGTTCAATATAGTCAAATCCCAATCCTTGAAACTAGGTTACCATTTTTACTTACATGTTATACACATTTAAGAAGGTAATTAGTAATGTTAAAATTAGAAGGTGAGTCTCATCAAGAGAATGACAAATGTGGAAACAAAATTGGACATAATAAACGATATATGCATGCATGTATTATCTCCATAAACCAATATAGCTACTGTTTCAAATATACTTCCCAAATTAGTATAATAAATCAGTAGAAACAAACACAAAACACAGTTGAAAACAAACAATGAAAAATACCCGAAAGAAATGAGTAAACGATCCGGCAGATTTCAAGAACCAACACTGCATCTTTGTAAGGGGAGAAACCTGTAAATTAATATGAAATTAGTATTGGTTAATAATAAATTAAGAGATTATGAAAAAAGTTGAGGTAATCACCTTGAGTGAGCAGAATCAAGACGACGTGAACGAAGAAGAAAGGATGAAAGCTTAGAGTAAAGGTAACACAAAGGGATTCCTAAGAAAAAGATGTAATAGAAAGGATCATGGATGTAATCCGCTGCATCGGACACTAGAGTATGTCCAACAAGAAGAGAGCCAAGCCACTCGGAGAAGGAGCCAATGTCAGGTCCAAAGAAGGCGCTGATTGTGTAGATGAGTGTGTGGTGTGAGCTGAATCTTACATTGTGGTTAAACCCAAGCCAGAGGCCATGGCATACATGAGGTGAAGAACAGGAACTGGCATTGTAACAAACTTTCTTTTTCAGTTTGTTAGAACAGAAATGAATTTTCAATTCTGAACCGCCCTAGATACTGTGCTAGTAAAGGTAAAGAAAGTGTGTGCGCTAGTAAAGGTGGAGATAGTGTGTGTGCTAGTAAAGGTAAAGGTAAAGATAGTGTGTGTGCTAAGTGTGTGCGCTAGTAAAGGTGAAGATAGTGTGTGCTAGTAAAGGTAAAGGTAAAGATAGTGTGTGTGCTAGTAAAGATAAAGGTAAAGATAGTGTGTGTTGTGTTGTGTGTGAGAGACAGTTATTAGAATGTTTATTATTTACCAACTCTTGTTTAGCTATTACTCAATGTTTAATTACGTTTAATTGTTTAGAGGAAGTAAATTTGGAGTGTGTTTAAGTGCGATTACAGCTGTTGTGAAAAACGATACCAATAACAAAGTATAATAGGTAATTATGGAAGAGAATAAGAACACAAGAATTGGTTATAACTGCTATTCTTTTACTTTCTCTTAAAACAAGATTACAAGTTTACAAGAATAACAAATAACCTCTCTCACCCTAAATTAGGATTTGCAGCTTAGCAATGATGAGAGACTAGTATGCTATTTATAATAAAACCTAACATACTAACTAATGGGCTTTTTCAGCAAGGCCCATTACACAAGCCAACTTAATACACAAGCTAACTTAACAAATTAGGGTTTAAACACTAAAACCTAATTTAACATGCTAACAACCCTAGCATCTTCGACACCTGCATGCTCGACCCATCTTCGACTACAGCATGCACACTTCGACACCAGCATGTGAGCAACCTTCGACGTCATGCTTAACCCTGTCGAACTGTCGAACCAAGAAGTTACCCTTCGACCATACTAGAGTTCGATCCAAAATCTCACAAATCTCCACCTTGGATCTAACTCTACAACATCAAGGGAAAAAACTAGCTTTCTTCATGCAGCTTTATCAACTGCATACAGTGGAAAAACTTGCAACTCGGCAATGTCTTGGTGATCATATCAGCAGCATTGTCTTCAGTCGAAACCTTCAGCACTTGGACTTCTCCACGCTCGATTACTCCTCTGACGAAATGCAGCCTCACATCAATGTGCTTAGTTCGCTCATGATAGGCTGAATTCTTCGACAGGTGTATTGCACTTTGACTATCACATTTAACAGTGATACCTCGACCTTGAAGTTTCAGCTCCTTCGCAAAACCTTCAAGCCACAATGCTTCTTTCACAGCTTCAGTTAATGCAATGTACTCCGCTTCAGTGGTTGATAGAGCAACAACCTTCTGAAGTGTTGCTTTCCAACTAATTGCTGTGCCAAACATAGTGAAAACATATCCAGAAATAGATTTCCTAGAATCCATACAACCTGCATAATCAGAGTCGACATATCCTTCGATTACTGCTTTACCATCTTCACCCAAGGCTCCACCATAAATTAGGACTCTATTCAGAGACCCATTTATGTACCTTAAAATCCACTTCAATGCTTGCCAGTGAGCCTTTCCAGGATTCGCCATGTACCTGCTTACAAGACTTACTGCGTATGCTATGTCGGGTCTAGTACAAACCATAGCATACATCAAAGAACCAACTATATTAGCATATGGGATGCTATTCATATAGGCTCTTTCCACATCAGTACTGGGACACTGATCAATACTCAGCTTGAATTGAGGGTTTGTTGGAGTCACAACTGGCTTCGAATTCGACATACCAAACTTTTCAAGAATCTTCCGTAGATATGCCTCTTGAGATAGGCATAACTTCGACTTCTTTCTATCTCTTCGAATGTCAATTCCAAGAATCCTGGAAGCAGCTCCCAGATCCTTCATATCGAACTCCTTATTGAGTTCAGCCTTCACCCTCATCACATCTTCGACACTGTTGCTTGCTATGAGAATATCATCCACATAAAGCAACAAAATAACAAATGAATTACCAGGTCGAAATCTGAAGTAAACACAGTGGTCGAACTGACTTCTAATGAAACTTATGCGTGCCATGAACTTGTCGAATCTCCTATTCCACTGTCGAGGAGATTGTTTCAGCCCATACAAAGATCTCTTTATCTTGCACACATAATCTTCCTTCCCCTTTTCGACATACCCTTCAGGTTGCCTCATCAGGATCGTTTCATCTAAATCACCATACAAGAACGCAGTCTTCACATCCATCTGTTCCAGTTCAAGATCGAACTGTGCCACCATGGCAAACAACATTCGAATGGACCTATGCTTCACAACAGGAGAAAACACATCATTGAAGTCGACACCTTCTTTCTGAGTGAAACCCCTTGCAACTAACCTTGCCTTGTATCTTTTCGACGTCACTCCTTCAATTCCTTCCTTAACTTTGAAAATCCATTTACAGCTGACTAACCTTGCCCCATCAGGTTTCTTGATCAGTTCCCAAGTATGATTATCATGAAGAGATTTCATCTCATCATCCATGGCCTTCAGCCATTCAGTCTTATTTCGACTCCTCATAACTTCCTTATAGTCTCTAGGTTCTTCGTCTAGAACCTCACTTGCAGAGATTAAGGCATAAGCTATAAGATCTGCATATCCAAGTCTTTGAGGTGGCTTGATGACTCTTCTCGACCTATCTCTCGACAATAGGTAGTCATCGTCAGTTTCCTCAACTTCAGCATCTTCTGCTTCTTCTTCGACTTCATCTGGGATATGCAATTCAGCATCAACATGCTCCACCTCAACAGGAATCTCTACCTGTTCCAGCTCTTCGTCAGATGTTTCTGTACTTCGACCAACATCATCAGTTTTCTTAAAAGCCATTTCAGCTTCATTGAAAACTACATCTCGACTGGTGATACACCTCCTGTGACCTGGCTCTAGGCACCATAGCCTATAAGCTTTGACTCCTTCAGGGTATCCCATGAACATGCATTTCAGAGCTCTAGGTTCGACCTTGTCTTGCCTAATGTGAGCATAGACTATGCAGCCAAATACTCTCAGTTTGTCGAGATCTGGTGGATGTCCCGACCAAACTTCTTCAGGTGTCTTCATATCTAACGCTGTCGAAGGACATCTGTTTATCAGATATGTTGCTGTCGAAACAGCCTCAGCCCAGAACACCTTCTTTAACCCCGCACTAGTCAACATGCATCTGACTCTCTCCAAAATAGTTCGATTAAATCTTTCAGTCAAACCATTTTGCTGTGGAGTACCTGCAGTAGTTCTATGCCTTGCAATACCAGAGGCAGCACAAACACTGTCGAATGCCTCATTGCAAAATTCAAGGCCATTGTCGGTTCTCAACCTCTTGACCTTTCTGCCAGTCTGATTTTCAACCAGAGTCTTCCAACTTTTGAAATTCTCAAAAGTTTCATCCTTAGTCTTCTGGATGAATACCCATAATTTTCTGGAATAATCATCTACTATGGATAGAAAATACCTTGCTCCTGAATGTGATGGACACCTTGCAGGCCCCCAAAGATCAGCATGGATGTAATCAAGGGATCCATGTGTTCTTTGTTTGCCTTTGTTGAACTTCACTCTGCAAGATTTTCCAAGTACACAGGGTTCACAAAACTTCAGCTTTTCGATTTTGTCTCCACCAAGCAGATTTTGTTTCCCTAATTCGACCAGACCCCTTTCACTGACATGGCCCAATCTCATGTGCCAGATTTCTGTTTTCGACAAAGGTTTCGTGGATGCAACATTTGTCGAACCACTTACAACTTCAGCCTCAAGGGTATACAAGCCTTGTTTCTTCACGCCTCTCAAGACTTCCTTCGAACCCTTCATGACTCTTAGGATACTTTTCTCTCCTTGGAAAACATATCCTTTCTTGTCGAATTCACCAAGAGAAAGCAAATTTCTCTTCAAATCAGGAACATACCTGACTTCAGTCAACAACTTTATTGACTCATCATGGAGCTTGAATCTCACAGATCCAACACCTGCAATCTTGCAAGCCTTGTTGTTTCCCAGTAATACTGATCCACCATCTTGATCACATAATTCCTCGAACAAGTCTTTGTTTGGAGTCATGTGCCAAGTGCAACCTGAATCCATAATCCACTCCTTCTTAGAGTCACTGCTTGAAACCACAAGAACATCAGATGATTCGAAATCATCTTGAACAATGGCAGCGTTGCCATTATCCTTACCTCCATGATATTTCAAGCGTTCAGGGCACACCTTTCTTGTGTGACCCTCCTTCTTACAATGGTAGCATCGAATGCCAGATGCTTCGCCACTGTAAGTCTTCGACTGGCTTTTGCCTTTCTTCTTGTCGAACTTACCATCCTTTCGTAAGAGTTTTCCTTTAACGGCCAAACCTTCGCCAACAGTCGAAGGTTTATGCTCCTTTCGTTCATTCAAGTCCTTAGAGTACAAGGCTGATTGAACTTCTTCAAACGTCAGGGACTCCCTTCCATACAGGAGAGTTTCTTTGAAGTGAGCATGTGATCGAGGCAAAGCGCACAATAGTAACAGCGCTTGATCTTCATCATCGATCTTCACATCAATATTTTCAAGATCAAGAATCAGCTTGTTGAACATATCCAACTGCTCAGCCAATACTTTGTCTTCAACCATCTTGAATGAATACAAAGCTTGCTTCAGGTAGAGTCGATTTACCAGCGATTTGGTCATATACAAACTTTCAAGTTTCACCCATAACCCTGATGCCGTCGTCTCCTTTGATACCTGCCGGAGAACCTTATCACCAAGGCTCAACAGAATTGCGCTGTGTGCTTTCTCGATCATAGTTGTCTTCTCCGCTGCCGTTAATGCAGCATTCATGGCTGCCTCTCCCTTCAACGCTTCCAAACAACCCTGCTGAACCAGTAGGGCTTTCATCTTCAAGCGCCACAGACCGAAATCATTCACTCCGGTGAACTTTTCAATCTCATACTTTGTTGAAGGCATCTTCTCCACGCTCACCGCACCAATTTGTTGTGAAAAACGATACCAATAACAAAGTATAATAGGTAATTATGGAAGAGAATAAGAACACAAGAATTGGTTATAACTGCTATTCTTTTACTTTCTCTTAAAACAAGATTACAAGTTTACAAGAATAACAAATAACCTCTCTCACCCTAAATTAGGATTTGCAGCTTAGCAATGATGAGAGACTAGTATGCTATTTATAATAAAACCTAACATACTAACTAATGGGCTTTTTCAGCAAGGCCCATTACACAAGCCAACTTAATACACAAGCTAACTTAACAAATTAGGGTTTAAACACTAAAACCTAATTTAACATGCTAACAACCCTAGCATCTTCGACACCTGCATGCTCGACCCATCTTCGACTACAGCATGCACACTTCGACACCAGCATGTGAGCAACCTTCGACGTCATGCTTAACCCTGTCGAACTGTCGAACCAAGAAGTTACCCTTCGACCATACTAGAGTTCGATCCAAAATCTCACAACAGCCATACTAATTCTGTTTAGTTGTTTAGAGGAAGTCAATTTGGAGTGTGTTTAATTGCGATTACAGCAACTGGTTTGAGTTTGGTAGTTAACTAATTCTATAGAATTTAAAATTGCAATAAATACCTAGTTCTTTTAAGTTAAAAGTTTAAAATACACTTTTCCTTTTAATTTCCGTCTTTAATTTTGTTTCTTTTTAAAAATTTCAAAATGTGAGAATTACATCCATTTATATTATATGGAAATAAATTTTAAAATATTGACCTCAAAAAGTTATATGAATGTTTTTAGTAATAAAGTAAAAAAATATTACGCCAAAACTAAGTTAATTTGCTCAATATTTATAATTATTTAAAAATATCCTAAATTTTGTTACTAACTATTTAAAAAATATATAAAAGTTTTAAATAAAAATATATATAAACAGGTGGGGACTAGGTTACCCCATTAAAATTAGGGGTAAATTACCCATTTTTACATGGACAAATAAGATAATGCCATTTGTATTTCTTTTTTAAATGATTATTATTATTATTATTTTATTAAATATTTAATTCATATTTTTTTATTGTTTTTATTTTTAATATTATTACACTTTATCTATTTTACCCTTTAATTAAAAAATGAAAAACAGAGTTACTATCTTCTATTTTGTATTGATTGAAAATCAAATGCTTTAATTTTTTTTCCCTTTCACTGTTATCGATTGAAAATCCCTAACAACCTCCCCTTCCACTGATCTGAAATCCCAAGAATCTCCTCTTCCACCATGTCAATTCACTACATCTCTTCAATTCAAAAGCACACGAGATCATGTCGGTGCCGGTGAAAGCGCCATCAGCGAGATTCGGCAAAAACAAAGCGATCTACAACTCTAATGGCTAATCTGATTGCTAATGGAAGCAAGCGACGGCGGCTAGTGTTTGCACTGATGCTCATTGAGTCACCACCATCTGCTGCGGCTGCTCCACCATCCAGTCTCCTCCATCTGCTGCAGCCGCGTCTTCGCCAATCGTCACCACCTGCGGTCGCCTTAATACTCAATGAGTCACACCCTGTTCCCTATTTCTATTATAATTTAAACTACCTTTAATTCTACTTTTATTTTTATAATTGTTATGCTTTTGTTATTTGTGATGATAACCGTGAGGATACACGAGTTTTACTTACGAGTGTTGCTTATGTTCATTTAAAGCATGCTGAAGTTTCTAGATATATATTTTGTTGTTTTTGGTCTGTTTTTCTGGGTTTTTATTTCCACTTTTGTTGGTTATTTTAGTTTACCATTACTATTTCAATACCTAGATATATCTCCCCATTCAATAAACACACTCCTTGTCGATAACATATAACACTTCTTTCTAAATAGATAATAATAATATTTCCCCTCCCCTATTTTTTTCTTATAAAATAACATTTTTGATTGTATATCATTTCTTCATATATAAGGGGAATGAGACACAAAGTCAAGTTAAATAAATATGGATAAGTTAACATTCATACCTGATACATATACGTTTGCAATTTCATGAGTCTTGCATACAGAAATTGCAGTACCTTCCTCGCGTCATAGGCAACAAAGAAGGAAGAAGCTGATTTTCTACATTTACATTATGGTTTCAGCAAAACAATTTTTCTTAATTAAAATTCTTATACAATTTAAGCAGATGACATCAATGATAAAAATTCCAATCAAAATAATAATTAGCTCAAAGACAAATCTTAATTAAAAAAGCCAAAGACAAACATTGAAATAAAAAAGCCAAAGACAAACCTTAATATATAATAATTAACTCAAAAGAATATTTTCCTCATGTAATCATTTAAAATCTAATTGAAACGTGTGTATTGATCCTTATAATTTTAATCATCGGGTACATATAGCTAGAACTTAACCGAAAAACACATCTCTGGAATATGAATCTAGGGACTTAAATTGATAAATTTAATATACTTCATAGACTAATTTGGTAAAATTCATATACTTCAAAAATTACTTATTAATTTTGTATACTTTATGTCTTTACTACTTCTAAATGTAAAGGTTGAACTTGTGAATTATGAGGTTATTTACTGATAATAAAGAAGTAGAAGCAGATTAATTTTGAATTTGATAGACAAACAATCCATTATTCTATTTTTTCTAATTTGAAATAAGTACTTAAAGATTGAACTATTTGCATGAAAAATTTTGTTTCAAACATTGGCACATGTCTGCCAGAACACTTATGTACCAAAGTCATTTGGAAAAGAGTTTTTGTTTATCAGTAGGAATCGGGGTTTACGACACTCACACCCTGTGTATAACAATTACTTATGCTGGACACCGATGGTATCTTCAAAAAAGTTTGATCAAAGGTCAATGAAATAGTGCCAAAAAAACTATTGCTTCAAACAAATTGACCATAGAAATAGTGTTGAAAGGAACTAGTTGCTTCAACAGTTAACATTTAATATTGCGGAGAATTACAAACATAAGTATAGAACTCATGATCAAAAATCTAACGAAAAAAATCCAGATGCCCATGAATTCATCCAGCAAAATTGTTTGAACTTTAACAAATTCACATTAGAACTCTGTTCCCGGAATATTCGTATAAATTTTAACAAAAATTTATGTGAGAATTCAATTTCTTATAACAACTCAGATTGTAGTATAAATAAATACAAAATTCATTCAGAATTTAACAATTACCTTAAAATTTTGAGTAATTTCACAAATTGGTCAAAATCTTATCTCCAGATTTTGTTGAAGTAACATTCAAAAGTTTTTGAACCTAAAATGATGTCGATCCTTCTAAAAATTTAAAAGAAAGAAATTATCAAAGAGTATAACTCTTTCTTGTCAAATAAATATATAAATTTGATGAAGAAATACATATGGTAGAAAACCTAGAAGAAAAAGATGAAGATGCAGAGGAGAGAAAAGGATATAAAAGTCTTTTAGAAAAATATAACAGTAAAAATTTAAAAACGTATATTATTAATAATGATTTATAAAAAAAAAAATTGGATGCCACATCACTTGGGTAAATTACCCATCCTTTTTTCAAGGCAACGAAGAAAAAACCAAACAGGGGTTAAGTTATTAAAATAAATTAGTATCAAAATTAAATTAAGTTCTGTAATTTTTATATTTATTCAATTACTTTTTTTTTTTATCACTATTCAATTACTTTTTTAAATCACACGTTTCATTCATTTTATCCTTGCAACTAATTCATAAACTTGAGAGAAAGCCAAGAGAGAGAGGGGCGAGTAGAGAGTGAGGGAGAGAAGAGGAAAATTGTTGACAACTTGAAGAAAGATTGCTTATATGCTTGTGGTTCTTGAATTCTTGAATTCTTGAAGGTGAGGCAAGTTTGGAGAGGTTGCATCTTCAAGAAATCATCATCATCATCATCTCATATCCTTCAACTCATAATGCATGTCCCTATGTGATGTACTTTCTGGCTTTTACCTAGTATTACAACATGATTATATTGAGTTGTGGCTGGAATAATAGTGATTATAAAAGTTCTAAACAACTCAGTGTCCGAGAGTAGGACTCCACTGAGAAAGAAATATCTCGCCTTGAATAGTTTTAAAGGAGCGTAAAGGGAAAAGAAAAATGGCTTAAGGAGCATTGAATACCTTATGGTTTAAGTTACTTTCCATTTGTTTGTGGTTTATTTTTCAGATATCAGTCCATTTT
The DNA here is from genome assembly GCF_029867415.1 of Vicia villosa. Taxonomy (NCBI): domain Eukaryota; kingdom Viridiplantae; phylum Streptophyta; class Magnoliopsida; order Fabales; family Fabaceae; genus Vicia; species Vicia villosa. Next base: position 21,542 of record NW_026704984.1, on the reverse strand, counting down.
ATATTAGAATTTACCTGAGATACATAAATATCAAAATAGTCATTAGTAATAGCTATCAATGAGCGGCAATACCATTTGGAACTACAATCATAGAACATATTTAAATAGATGTATTTTAAAACAAAAGTATATGATTTGTTAAGGATATCATTTTCATAATAGAATATTTAAGATATAACTCTTTTTTAATAAATATGCATGAAATATTTAAAAATTAACATTTACAAACTTGAACAATAATGGCATGCTATTAAAATGAAAATAACTACATGACATGACCCAAAAGAAACAGTAAAAGAAAACATGTTTAAGTTAGGCTATCACCCAGCAAGAACATTTAACGATCTAAACAAATATAAATGAAAATCATGTCTAAGGATCTCTTGTGTAGCCTCAGTAGGCCTATTTTTTGTTTCAATCTCAGATATGATGGCATCAATTTTAGCTTACAATAAGTAGAGCCAACACCTATCAGAGTGGTGCTTGGTAGTACAAAGCAAAAGAAACCTAAAATCATGTATCCTTGGGGGGAGCTTTCTTTGCGGCCTCAGCAGCAGCTTTCTCGGCTTCAATCTCAGCAACAATGGCATCAATTTCAGCTTCCTCCAGTTGACGCAGACCATGCTCCTTGGTCATCACAGCAACTTCAATGTTCTTGCCTCCACTCTCGACAACCTAATTACATATGCCAACCAGGAAAAGCCAATTGTAAAATATTTATCAAATCCAGTTCCAAATGTATAACAAGTTACTTGCCACTGATAGTACTATAATTATGCAATAGGAATAGACAACATTACTCTATCCATTATGTTAGTATTAGTCAGTTTATTTTATTATTAAATACTGTATGTGCAGTAACTGCTATGTAACAGCTGAAGGTAGTAAGAATTATAAATAGAGCATTGCTATATGGTACAAGGTTTACATTCATAAAACTCCCGAAGCTGAAGTCTCATAAGTTGGATGGTAATATCTTCCAGATTTTGTGAAATAAAGGCATAATGGTGGGTATAAATGTGGGGCAAACCATGTCAGTCGCCAATTTTTTTTTCTCGTCCCAACAATCATTTTTCTTATAAATATAGGCTGAAAAGGAAATGGGAGGGCATTAGGTATCTTGTATGTTGGTTGGTTTGAGAGAGACTGGGCTCTCTAATTCCTAGAGGTTGCTCTATTTGTTCAATTGCCGATTCTAAACAGTTTGTATGTATTATTTGTCAATTCAATAATTACCTTGCTAATAACTGTGTCAATCAAGAATCAGAAAGAGATAAGATCTCAAACAAATGAAAAAAAAATGGAAACTTAGTGCTCTAAAGGCTCCGCCATAGCAGGATTTAGGGAATGGTCATGCATACCACATTGTGGGTCAATTGTAGGTAGTTTTACCTTATATTAAGGTTAAGTTAATATAATGACATCTAAACTAGTGGAAAAGTGAAACACAGCTTATTAAGCATATGAATATCTTTCTAATACACATTAATTTATCCTAAACTTCCCCACCTAATTTGCAGTTAAATGCTTTTGTTAAGGTCCTCCCAAAACATATAGAAGTTCTTCCAAAGTCCCACTCCTAGGTCATTGACAGCATTAGACATGGATGTATGCATAGAGCAGTTAATGACAACACTAATATATTCAGCAAGGAAAAAAGACTTTGCCTAAGTTATCGCAAAGAACCCGTATATAAATGATAGAATCAGATACTATTTCATTAAAAAACACAAAAGAGAGCAAATTAACTCACTTCAAGCAATGCCCGGATAGCCAATTTGACAGTCTCTTGCCCAGAAGTTTCTTTAAAGTTCTTCTCCAAAAACTCACGGATTGAATTAGAGTTTCTTCCAGTTGCATTAGCTTTCCAAGCTGAAAATGTGCCAGAAGGATCTGTTTGGTACAGGGAGGGTGACCCGGTGTAAGGATCAAAGCCAACAATCAAAGTCGAAAGCCCAAAGGGTCTTACACCACCACTTTGTGTGTACTTCTGCTGAAGACCTGCAATGTGACGGGTTATATACTCCACAGTGCAAGGATCCTCAACAGTAAGCCTGTGACTTTGACATTCAACTCGCGCCCGGTTAATAAGAACACGGGCATCGGCTTTTAGTCCAGCACATGCAAGGGCAATGTGATCGTCCAGATTGACAATCTTCCTCACTGATCTGCATAACAAAGATAAAACAACAGTAAGCACTCAATAGCACCTGTATTAAAAAAATGAAATTTTTGAAGAATTGGTAATAACCAATACTATGCACTTTTTAAAACAAATCTCATATAAGCTAAAATTTGTTTCAGCATCTCAAAATTTTCAAAAGTCATCTCATAGAATAATAGATTCTAATTCTAAATACCTGTAAGTTTGAAGAGTTTTTTTGCAAATGAAGAACTATAACTTTATTCTAACAGAGAAGCCATTGTAACTTGGGAACTATAAACCAATCCAAACTAGATCTACATTCACAAAGAGTAAAATTCTGTCCATTTGTTTCTCAGCTGTCCGGTGGCCATTGAGGTGTGAAGTTGCGTTAGTGTTTGGTTGGACATTGAGGCTTCTCAAGTTAGAGATTCGGTGGAAGTCCACCAGCTGGAATTTTGAAGGCGGATTAAAGTCAAATTCAAGAAAAATCAGTTTGATTTTTTTTTTTGGATTGCGGTTTGTTGGGTGATTTGGATTTCTAGGAACCGTATTCTGGTTAATGATTGTGATTTAGGAGGGTTAGATTTGGTTTGGCAGATTAAAGCTCTAACCAGGGACTGGCTTTTCGCCAATGTTAGGGGTGTAGTTGATTTGTCTTGGGAGGATTGGAATGCCTATCCATCCTCTTGCTTCTAGTAATTTTCTGTTATGTGGATTTCGTCCGGTGTTCCAGGTGTTTATCTTTGTTCGGGTTGAGTACTCCTAGTGCTCGATTTTAATTCATTCATTTTGCTTATCATAAAAAAAAAAAAAATCTACATTCACAACACAAAAAGGAGATAACAAATCTTGCCAAACAAAAATCAGCATCGAAGAAGATGAACATAACAAATCATTCATCAAACAAACGACAGAGCATTATTTATCTGCACCATTAATCACAGAACTACAACACTAAACACGTAATATAACAAAACCATAGCAATCTCAAAATCACATGTACAATATACTAAACTCTGATGCAAATGTCTTCACTTAATCGTTACTGTGAAAAACAACCACGAAAAACAGCAGAAACATAAACATTGAAACTTGGAATTTCAAATGATATATCCAGAGGATTGAAACTACATAAAGCACTGATCACGCTTTAAACCCTAGGATTCTAAATCTAGGTTCCAATTTTGAACATAATCATGAAGATTAATCTTGATTTAGTATAAAATTAAATTGAGAAAGTGTGAAACCTAGAGTCTTGGAGTTTGGCGGTGGATTTCTTCTCAACGCCGAGAACGACGTTGTCAGTACCGCGAACACCAACGGCGGCGTTACCTTTGCGAACGGCTTCGAGAGCGTACTCGACTTGGAAGAGATGGCCATCGGGTGAGAAGACTGTGATCGCTCTGTCGTATCTCGCCATTTTGATATTCTTCTTTCTTCTACTTTTCCGATTTGAACAAAACCTATATGACGAAGCTTTCTCTTTTCTGTTAGGTGAAGAAATGCACTGTGATGTAGTGTTGTTGACTGCGATCCTGCTTGGACAACAAGTAGCTCAATTTTGTTGGGCCGATTGGGCCTCGTATTAACAATTTTTAAATAGAATTGCTTTTAACACACCATGATTTTTCGAATTTACTCTCTCTTTTTCTTTTTCGTCCATATTCGTTACTGCCATTTTAATTAAGAAATTAAATTGAAAATTGAAATATTTATAAATATATTACAACTAATCATTATTTTATTTTTTGGGAATTGGGAAAGAACCAATCATTGTTACCTTTTACCATAAAAGAAGATGATTTGCATTATAATACACAATTTACTAAATGAAATAATAATTTGTAGAAAAGTATAAAAGTACATAACTATTCAAATATAAATTCAAATATAAATCAACAGTATAAATTTTTTCGCTATTAATTGACAATTAATTATAACGTTAAACTTTTTATATGTATTTGATTTTTTTTCTTTAATCACATATAAGTACTAGTACTTAGGAATAGTTTTGATACATACCAATTAATCTTATTAATTTATTATTTAAAAATATTAAGTATTTATAAATTTTGATAAAAGATATATTGAACTAAATTTAAATTGAAATTTAGTGAAAAAAATTAAGGAAATAAATAAATAGTATGATTTTAAACTAGTTATCGATAAACCTATAATGGCCCAGAGCAACAACCCTGTTATTTGAAATTTAGCTATTACTATTTGATGTTTAATGGGTAATAGGAGCGGGGCGCTTTTCAACCCGAGTGAATTTGAACTATTTTGAATGCGAAAACTCAAATTTATCATTAAAATAAATAAATAAGTTTGATTTGATTTTACATTTGTTTTTCATTACCTCTATTTTTTAAGTAATAAACATTTAATAACTCTATTACTCTTCTTTATTTGATTTTACATTAAATATATGTTTTTTAAATTATTCATATAATTAGTCAAGTAGCACGCGGGGCGCTTTTCAACCCGAGTGAATTTGAACTATTTTGAATGCGAAAACTCAAATTTATCATTAAAATAAATAAATTTGATTTGATTTTACATTTGTTTTTCATTACCTTTATTTTTTAAGTAATAAACATTTAATAACTCTATTACTCTTCTTTGTTTGATTTTACATTAAATATATGTTTTTTAAATTATTCATGTTCTGGACTGGGCCGAGCAAGCCCAACCCGTGTTACCAGCCGAGCAGACCCAATTCCCTTAGGCCCAATTGCTGGGCAACCGTTAAGGGCTGCCCCCGCGCGAAGACTCCGGCCGAGCAGGCTCAATTCATTGGGCCCATTTACTGGATAACCGTCAAGGAGTTATCCACGCGCGAAGACCACGCGTCACGCAGCGGGGGATTCGGTCAACCACCTCCGAACCCTACGCTCTGATCATCCGGAACGTGAGTCTCCTGCTGACTCAGCCCTAGCATGGGACGTTCTGGCAGTTCCCTAGCACGTGGGCCTCCAGTTGGATTTGGCCCAATTAGGGAACCTTGGCCCAGCGCTGGGGGCTATAAATACCCTCTTTCACTAGAGGGTCAGGTATTCTATTCTTCACTCTCAACCCTCATTCTCTGATAGCTACTAACTTAAGCATCGGAGAACCTTGCAGGTACCCCCCCCCCCCCCATCTTGCTCTCCAAGCCAGATTCTGCTGCCTTGACGATTCTTCTGATCAGGTACGATCAGTGGCGCCGTCTGTGGGAATCTTGCTCCCCCTTCTTTAACAAAGATCAAAGCATAACCTTTCACGATCGTCATGGCTAACAACAACATCCCAAGCTCCGATCCCTTCCTCCTGGAACATCTGATCGAAGATTCCACCCGCGAGGTGACGAATCGTCGTCGGCAAGAAGAACCACAACATGCCCTTGCCGGACAGAGAAGGCCGAGGCATGAGACCTCGCAACCTGGGAGGCAACGGGTCCAGAACATCCAGCAGCTGCAGGGCCTCCAACAGGTCTAGAATGTCGAGCAAAACCCTCCCGAGGGACACGTTCAGAACGGGGAAGACGAGCAGGCCCGAACCCATAATGGACCTGAACGCCCCTAGAACGAGAATGAGACTGACGCCAGAGACGGGCACGCCGCTTCCTCATTCACTCACACCTCCGAGAGACTGAGGACCCGTCATGTAGAAGAGGAGGAACAGCTCGACATCCCCGAGGGCACTGATCCCATCACTGTCCGCCTGCTCAAAGAACTGCAAAAGACGAACAGCCTCCTCCGAATTCAGGACGACCGTATCCACGAGCTGGAAAGGAAGCGACGGTACCGCTCCCCTCCAAAGAGACGTTACCGGTCACGCTCCTATTCCTCCTCGCGCTCACCTCCGAGGAGGCACCGTCGGCGTTCCCCATCTTCTTCACGCTCCCCACCTAGAAGACACCGCCGTCGGAGATCATATTCCCGCTCTCCTCCAAGAAAGAGCAGGAAGAATCAGAGACCAGAGGCCACTGAAACAAGAAGCCTCTCCCCCGAGCAGGGTCATCAGGGCCCCTCCAAGGCTGTGCTGAAACCCCGCGAGCGTCCCTCTCCTCGGGATAATCGCGCCGGTCCCAACAATGACCAGGAAAGACCCCGACGAGGCAGACATTCAACTTCACCAAGACCGAGCGACGAAGAGGACTTCCGCAGCCCTTTGTCCGAGGACATCCGAAGAGCCCGCCTTCCTCGAGGGATGGAAAAACCTCCGGCGTTGGACCAGTATGATGGAACCACTAACCCCGACGACCATATTCGGAGCATCGAAGCGGTCATGGACTACCACGTCGTCAAGGGCTCCATCAAGTGCCGCATCTTCCCGACCACCCTCAGGAAGGGAGCAATGACTTGGTACAGAAACCTCCGCCCCAACTCCATCCATTCCTGGACCGACCTCAAGGAACTCTTCCTGAGCCATTTCACAGCCTCCCGGCGACAGCCGAAATCAGAGGCCAATCTCGAGGCCGTGATACAAGGGCCCAACGAACCTCTTCGGGATTACCTCGACAGGTTCAACAAGGAGGCCGTCCAAGTACAAACAGAAGACTACATGAAGAGATACCTCTTAGAACGGGGACTTCTCCCCGGCAGTGACTTTAAGAAGGCCATCAAGATTGAAAAGGTCCACTCCATGAACGCCCTCCTTCGCAAAGCTCAAGCGTTCATCGCGTTCGAGGAAGGAGAGGTTGCTGCCATCAAAGCCTCGCGAGGCAGTGACGCCGCTCGCAGTTCAAACTACGAGCACCCAGGTTCGAAGAGAGGGCATGAAAAAAGGAAAGACGACAGATCTCTCGACATCAAAGAGCGCCGAGGACCATCTGGTCGCTTCAATGACTACACCCCTCTGAACACCTCGCGGGAGAGGATCCTGGCCGAATGCCAGAACACCGAGTTCAAGAAATCAAACATCAGGTCCCCAAAGTCAAACCCCGCAAGGCCGGGAACCGACAAATCAAAGTATTGCAAATACCATAGAAGTCACGGCCATCTGACCGAAGAATGCATCCACCTCAAAGATGCAATTGAAACACTGATCAAGGAGGGCCGCCTTTCAAAATACACGCAGAAAGGGGAACCTTCCCGAAGGGACGACCACAGAAACTTTGACGAAGGGAATTCACCGGATAACAGGCCCCTACAAGTAGCACTGTCCGTCACTCGCCCAGAGGATTTCGTGCCATCAGCCGGGATCCTCACCGCACTTAGCAAATGGGAAAATTTCCCATTCACCATGGTCGTCTCCAACGGCGGGGATCCAGGCTCCCTCACCATCAGTTCAGTCAAGAGAAAGTTCGATGAGTTGCTCAGCGCCAACGCGGACCTCGGCCCCACACTGCGGAAGTTCCGGGGAAAGTCAGAACCAATCACTTTCTACCTAGAGGAACTGCCCGGCGGAGCTCCAAACGCCACGATCCCCCTGCTCGTCCGAGCTAGGATGGCGAACTTCGACGTCCGACGGGTCTTGGTCGACGAAGGCAGCTCGGTCGACATCATGTACTCCCACCTCTTCCAGACACTCCAGCTGGACGACTCACATCTCACTCCCTATGTGGGTTCAGACCTTCAAGGTTTCAACGGGGCTACCACTAAACCATGGGGTTACGTCGAGCTGATTGTCACCTTCGGGGAAGGGGAGGCTTCCAGGCAAGTCAAAACCAGATTCTTGGTGATCGACTGCAAAACCCTGTACAACTGCATCATCGGACGCCCCACTCTGGCCGAACTGACCGCCGTACCCTCCATTGTCCACCTGAAGATGAAGTTCTACACGAGGACAGGACGAGTGGCCACCATCAATGCCGATATTGAAGCAGCCAGAAGAATCTTCGATGCCTCCGTCAAAGGATTAGAACTGATCGCTCCGCCGACCAACTCCAACAAAAAGCCAAGGGCCAAAGACAAGCATCCTCGAGAAGACCAGCATCAGACAACCAACGTCAGCTCAGTCGACCTGGATGCCCGGTTTGCAGAGGAAGAACCAAAAACTGGGGAAGAGACGCGGTCGAAGTCACCTCACCCCTTCCGACCAGTTCCAGACGGAGATTTCGAGCTTGTCCCCTTGGGCGAAAACCCCGACAAAGCAGTAAAAATCGGTAAGGGCATCCCAGACCTTCCGAGGAAGCAGCTCATAGCCTGCCTTCGAGCCAATGCTGATCTGTTCGCCTGGAGCGCCGCAGAAATGCCCGGACTCGACCCTGAGGTCGCCTGCCACTACCTCTCCATCGATCCAGCCGCAAAAGCCGTAGTTCAACGTAGGCGTCGGCAGTCTCCCGAGAAAGCGGAGGCTGCCGAGAAAGCTGTAAAAGACCTCCTAGAGGCAAATTTTATTTCCGAGGCCAAGTATTCAACTTGGCTCTCAAACGTTGTACTTGTTAAGAAATCTAATGGAAAATGGAGAATGTGTGTTGATTATACTGATGTTAACCGTTCATGTCCAAAAGACGCCTATCCTTTACCAAATATTGATAGACTGGTCGACAACTCGGCCGGCTATAAACTATTGTCTTTTATGGATGCTTATTCAGGTTACAACCAGATCCCCATGGCGAGGAGCGACAAGCAGTACACGGCGTTTATGACCGAGTCAGGCAACTATTACTACAACGTAATGCCCTTCGGCCTCAAAAACGCGGGGTCCACGTATCAACGGATGATGAACAAAGTGTTCCGAGGGGAGATCGGCGACACCCTCGAGGTGTACATGGACGATATGATCGTCAAGTCTCGAGGGGACACCGACCACACCTCCCATCTCGAGCGCGTATTCGAGCGGGCCAGATCCTGCAAGATGCGCTTCAACCCAGAGAAATGCACTTTTGGCGTCCGAGCAGGAAAATTCCTCGGTTTCTATCTGACCGAACGGGGAATAGAAGCCAACCCGGATAAATGCCGAGCATTCTCTGAGCTCCCTACTCCTAACAATAAAAAATCCATCCAAGTATTAAACGGGATGCTCACTGCGCTATCACGTTTCGTCGCGAAATCTGCCCAGCACGCCCTCCCTTTCTTTAAACTGCTACGCAAAGAAGCAGCCTTTGAGTGGTCCGAAGAGTGCGAGCAAGCACTGGCACACCTCAAGCAAGTACTTTCCTCGCCGCCCGTCCTTTCTCGACCTGACGACAACGAGCCTCTGTACCTTTACCTGGCCGTCTCAAACGAGGCAGTCAGCGCGGCTTTGATCCGAGAAACCGTAGACGGGCAAAAACCTGTGTATTTTACCAGCAAAGCCCTACAGGGACCCGAGGTACGATACCAACAGATCGAGAAAGTCGCCATGGCCCTAGTAATAGCGGCCAGGAGGCTACGATACTACTTCCTCGCCCACACAATCTTCGTTCGGACGGATCAACCCATCAAACAACTCCTCAGCCGACCAGACATGGCCGGCAGAATGTTAAGATGGTCCCTCGAGCTTTCGGAATTCGACGTACAGTATGAAAGCAGGAAGGCATTAAAAGCTCAGGCGCTAGCGGACTTCGTAGCCGAGATGACCTCTATCGCCGACTCGCCCGACACAACTAAAGACAAGTGGACCATCTACGTAGATGGCGCGTCAAGCAGCTCGGGCAGCGGGGCAGGCATTATCTTGGAAAACGACGAAGGTCTTATCATAGAAGTATCTTTAGTCCTCTCCTTCAACACGTCGAACAACCAGGCCGAGTATGAAGCCCTCCTCGCGGGACTGAGACTCGCCGAGGACATAGGGGCACGAGAGGTCAAGATCTACACTGATTCCCAACTCGTCGCATCTCATATCAGCGGCGAATACCAGGCCAAAAACGACGTACTTGCCGAATATCTCGCGCTCGTCAGAGATAAGATGAAAAAATTCGCCAAAGCAGAAGTCGAGCATATCCCCCGAGAACACAACTCGCGCGCCGACATACTGTCCAAACTTGCGCGCTGACTCTTAAAATGCTTGATAGAGTCCTGGTAAATGGCGAACAGCTTCTTCGGCTGCTTAAACGACACCCAACTCCACTTGCCGTCCGGATCACGCAACCTCTGCAAATGAAACACTCTGAAGAAAAGGGGCAGAGTCGCTTCGACCTCCAAGTACCCGCATACGATCTCAAAGGCCCTTAAGAACGCTAAAGCGTTGGGATGAAGCTGAGACGGGCAGAGGCGCAACCAACTGAAGACGCTCCGTTGCAAATGAGTGAAGGGGAGACGGAGACCAGCCTCCTTAAAGACGAACTCATACATTGCGAAACGGGGACCGGGGAATTGTGAGCAGATCCTCTGGTGAGATTTGGGCACAAAGGCGCCCCAAGAAGGCTCCTCGCCTTGGTCAAGGTCCTCTATGACGTTAAAGGCTTCCTTGGGACGACTTGTGAAGCGCGATGCAATCATCCTCGGAGCAACGGCCACCCATTCTTCAAGTGCCCTAGGGGAGGTCTCGACGACGGGAACACCCTCTTGCGAGCCAACAGCCTCGTCCCCATCTGAAATGTCGAAGGCGACATCATCCTTGTTCTCGTCGGCCATTTACCTGAAAAGCAGAGGAAACCGTGAATTCGACTGGTCAAATCCACCCTTCCACCGCAAGTCAAGTGAAAGGGCGAGGAAAAGGGACGAGGAAAATTCCCCCAATCGTCAAATGGCCGACGAGCTAAAGCGCCCAGCATAATCGTCGCACGCAGCGGAGGTCGGCAAATTCGTGACCCCACCGAGACATGCAACCTCCACTGCTCGTGGCCTTCATACTACTCCATAGTAATCCTAAAAGCTGGACGTCTCATTCAAACGTTCTAGCTCCGTTCACTCAAAACTCACTCGGCAAACGCATGGGAGAAACGATTATCTTCTAGGTTTCCTCGGTTAATTCATAAACCTCGCTCGTCACACTCATCAATCGCGCCCTCCGCACTCAAAACTAATACATAAAAACTTAAATAAAGATATGAAGGAGACGAGGAACTTACTTGAAGAAAGCGAAGAAGATATAAACGAGACGAGGAGGAGAGCAGTGAGCGAATCTTGAAAGCTTGGAAAATGTTAAGTGTCAAATGAGTGACCTCCTCACTCCTTATATAGGGAAAGAAGGCCAAAGGGTGTCATGATGGCCTAGGCAGCCTAGGAGACGCCATCATTGCCTACACCCCAAAGGCGGCTCCCTCCACGAAAGGCTGCCACGCGTCCCAAAGGCCTTGGGAACTCCAAAAGGCGCCGCCTATTTCCATCCCTAAAAACGGCGCAGTAATGATTACAGCCTATACAGCTGACACCTGTCAATCACGCTGACGAGTGACAACCAAAACGTCAAAAACCAAAGGCAACGGCCGACCAAAGTCCTCGAGTAGCCTAGGAATTGGAAACGTTACCCGTGCTCGGCTAAACCTCCTCGTCAAAGTCACCACCCTTATAAGGCTAATGACTTGGGGGGCTCCTGTTCTGGACTGGGCCGAGCAAGCCCAACCCGTGTTACCAGCCGAGCAGGCCCAATTCCCTTAGGCCCAATTGCTGGGCAACCGTTAAGGGCTGCCCCCGCGCGAAGACTCCGGCCGAGCAGGCCCAATTCATTGGGACCATTTACTGGATAATCGTCAAGGAGTTATCCACGCGCGAAGACCACGCGTCACGCAGCGGGGGATTCGGTCAACCACCTCCGAACCCTACGCTCTGATCATCCGGAACATGAGTCTCCTGCTGACTCAGCCCTAGCATGGGACGTTCTGGCAGTTCCCTAGCACGTGGGCCTCCAGTTGGATTTGGCCCAATTAGGGAACCTTGGCCCAGCGCTGGGGGCTATAAATACCCTCTTTCACTAGAGGGTCAGGTATTCTATTCTTCACTCTCAACCCTCATTCTCTGATAGCTACTAACTTAAGCATCGGAGAACCTTGCAGGTACCCCCCCCATCTTGCTCTCCAAGCCAGATTCTACTGCCTTGACGATTCTTCTGATCAGGTACGATCAGTGGCGCCGTCTGTGGAAATCTCAATTTGACTAAGTATGAGTCGATCTTCTTGTTTCATGCCTTAGGTGCCTGCTTGAGGCTATAGAGCGCTTTGTGCAACTTATATACTTTACTAAATTCCTTTTGAATATTAAACTCTAGAGGTTGTGTGACATAGACCTCTTCTTCTAAAGGACCATTCAGAAATGCTGATTTCACATCTAAATGAAATGTCGACCAACCTCGACTGCACGACATTGCTACCATTAGTCGAACAGTCTCTAGTCTTGCTACTGGAGAAAATACTTTAGAGTAGTCAAGTCCTACTCTTTGAAGAAATCCTCGGGCTACTAATCTTGCTTTATGTCTAGCTATCGACCCATCAGCATTGTGTTTCACCTTGAACACCCGTTTTACTTTGATAGCTTTTGTATGTGTTGGCAATTAGACTAACTCTCATGTGTTGTTTCTTTCGATTTCCTATAACTCTTTGATCATATCTAACTTCCATGGTTAACTCTTTAAAGCCTCGCTATAGTTGATTGGTTCAGCACCTGCAAGTAAAGTAAATTGAACTAATTCTCCATCTGGTGTGACTTCATCATCACCAACCACTTCGTAGTCTTGAAGTCTTATTGGAAAAATTCAAGTTCTTTGAGGTCTTTGGCTTGTATCAGCCACACCCTCTTCGACTTCGAATGTGTCGGGTATGTTGATAACTGCTTCGACTTTGACTAGAGTTTCGATAATTTCATCAACTTTGACTTCAGCAGTTTCCTCGTCGAAGTCAGAGCTCATCAATGACTTGTTAACTGAATTACTCAAATTCCAATCCTAGGTAGAATTTTCATCAATCACAATATCTCAACTCAATACAATCTTTGCATTAACTAGATTGAACATCCTGTATGCACCAGTCTTATGGTATCCTACCAGAATCATAGGTTCACTCTTGTCATCAAGCTTCCTTCTTCTTCCATCAAAACATGCTTGTAACACATGAAGCCAAACACCTTAAGATGACTTACTGATGGTCATTTGCCACTCCACACTTCTTCAGAAACCTTATTCTTCAACTTCTTGGTAGGGCACCTGTACAGGATATAAACTGCAATCGAAATAGCTTCACCTCATAAAGATTTTGGAAAATTCTTCTGCTTTAGCATGCATCTCGTCATATCCAGTATGGTTCTGTTACTTCTTTCTGCAATTCCATTATGTTGAGGAGTATAAGGAGCAATTACCTCATGATCAACACCATGTTCTGCACAAAATTATTCAAACATCTTGGATGTGTATTCGCCACCTCCATTTGATCGCAAGACTTTGATCTTCTTTTCACTATAGTTTTCGACAAGTATCTTGAATCTCTTAAAGATTTCAAATACTTCGTACTTTCTCTTGATCACATAGATCCACAGCTTTCGACTAAACTCATCAACAAACGAAACAAAATATATGTTTCCACCAATGGTATGTTCTTCGAATGGACCACATACATATGAGTGTACCACTCTGAGTATGCAAGATGATCTCATTGGCATAGACGAAGCGAAATAGTTTCTGGTTTGCTTTCTAACTAAACAACCTTCACAAAATTTGTCAGGTATCACAAGACTTGGGATACTAGTAACTATATCTTGAGTAATCAATTGATTGAGTGATCGAAAATTCAAATGTCCAAACCTCGAATGCCACAACCAACTATCCTTGTGGTCGACAAATATTTTTTGACATTGTACTTCAGTCTAACTGATCATGGTCCTAAACATCATGTTCTTCGACATAGGAGATTTCAAGACCAAATTGTTCTGGGTGTTGAACAATTTTAAAGCTCCATCTTTCATGATAAGTGAGAAAAAAATTTGAGTAGCTGTCTAAGACTTAGCAGGTTGCACTTCATACAAGGTACATAGAGCACATCTTTGATCATAGATTTCCCTCTATTACTCATTTGAAAGACTATGTTTTCAGTACCTTTTGCTTGCAACGAACTATTATCAGCAAGTTTTACCTTTCTCTTCTTCGACTCGTCGAAATTTTCCAACCACACCTTTTGACCATTCATGTGATTCAAGCAGCCTAAGTCGAGAAACCAGATCTTGGATTCGACATGGTTATCTGCAACTGCATCCATAACCATCATACCTTTAGAATCATCTGAATCTTGGTGTGCAAGGTTAGCTCCTTCATCCTTGCCTTTTGTCGATCTATTGTCTTTCTTGTACCAACAATATTTAGAAAAGTGACCCCACTTATCTTAATGATAGCACTGCACACCCTTCTTATCTTATTTTTCCTTTCGATAGTTTCCTCCTTCTCTTTTCGAAGATTCAGAAGTTCTATCTTTGACCTGCTGCTTGTGAGAGTTTGACCAAGGATTTTTGCCTTGAATCTTGTCGACTTTGCCTTTGAATTTGTTGGAACCACCATTTTTTTTCCATGATTGAGCATGCAAAGCTTGTATCGAATCTTGAACTTATTTCCATTCGACAATCCGAATCTCATGCGCTTCCAACGAACCAATCAAATATTTCCATTTTAGGGTTTCAAGTTGATTGGATTCTTGAATAGCTATGATAATGTGATCAAAGTGAGAGGTCAACATACGCATTACCTTCTCAACTATCACCTTATCCGTTAGGGTTTCACCATAACCCTTCATGAGATGGACGAGTTTTTGCACCTTCGACACATACTTTGCAACCTTTTCGTCTTCTCCCATAGACAATAATTCATATTGTCGACGCAAGGTCTGCAACTTGACAACCTTGACTTTCACACATCCTTCATAATACTTGACAATAATATCACATGCCTTCTTCGTCGATTGATCATGAGAGATTCTTTCGAAGTTAGCCGTATCGACCGTCGTTTGAAGGTAATACCCAACCTTGTAATCCTTCTTCTTGGCTTTGGCGTGGGTAGTTTTTTGTGCGTTGAATGCATTCACAACCAACGTAGAAACTCCATTAGTAACCACTTATATGGTTTCATGAAAGCCAAACAGAGATAGCATCTGTTTTCTCCATCGAATCCAATTCTTGTCGTCAAGCATTAGAAGAGAATTCAGAATGCCATTAGTACCACTCATTTTTGTAGCGATAGATTTACGTTTCCTGGGAACACGATCACTGGCGTGAAGTTCTTGAAAACACAATCAAGAACAATAACCAGAAGCACTGGATACCAATTTGTTAGTGTGTGATACATTTTTAGTGAGGAGAAAATAGAGAGAAAAAAAGAAATAAGGATTATATTATTTAATTGAATTGTACAAATAATGATACAAAATGTGACTATTTATATACAACCCTGATTGGGCTTGGGCTTACACAACTTGGATTATATTTGATATTATTAGATTTGATTATATTTGATATTATATCTAGTATCCCAATAATATCTCAACAATTAATTGATAAGCTTCAAGTTGTAAATCATATCCATTCAATGTCGGACTGCTTGGCTTTGTTGAAAACCAATTAGTCCCCTCAAGCTAAGGCTATTATTTCTTCTTGTGTTAATAGTCTTTTCACCAGATTTGGAGAGACGTGGCATTGTCCAAAATAGATCGACCTATAACAAAATCTGATTGATTATCATAAATGAATTTGTCAAGAACTCTCTTGAGACGATTTTCGAGGACTTTAGCTATAACTGTATACAATACATTGCAAAGAGCAATCAGTCTCCAATCTTTCATTGTAGTTTGGGAATCGCCTTTCGGAATAAGGGTGATATTTGCCATATTGAGCTTATCTGAAAAAATACCACTCTCCAACCATGAGCAACTAGCATTGAAGATTTCAACCCCACAGATATCCCAAAATTGATGATAGAAACCAAGATTAAAACCGTCAGGACCCGGACTCTTGTAAGCTTCCATAGAAAATATAGCCTCTTTAAATTCAATAATATCAAACAGAGATGTCAACATAACAATATCTTCATTAGAAATGGATGTGTTAATCACTTGAAGAACCCGATCCCGATAGCTGAGTTTCTTCTAAAACAATTCAATAAAGTAATCGTGAGCTAATTTACACATTCCTTCCATCGAATTAGTAACTTCCCCATTATCATTAGTAAGCGAGAGAATTGTATTAACTTTCTTCCTGGTAGTAGTTGAAAAATGAAAGAATCGAGTATTTAAATCTCTGTCCTTGTACCAGTTCACTTTTGCTCTCTGCTTCCAAAAAATATCGTCTTTGACTAATAGAGTGTTCATACGTTGTTTAAGGGATGTGAAGTAATTTATGTTACCTCCTCCAACATGGTGTCTCACTCTGTCGATCTTTTTACAGATACGCTCAATTTCCTTTATTGTCTTATTATAATTATCTTTGCTCTAAAGTAACATATTTTCCCCATAAGATTCCAATTTATCAATAATACCGTCATGCTCACCATCACTATTATGCCACTGATCGTGCACAAATTCTCTGAATTCTGATTTCGTCAATGAAGCATTCTCAAATTTATATCCTTTCCGGAACATTGGTTATGACGAATTCTCATCACAACAAAGAAGAATGAGATAATGACCGGATGTGGTAACCGTTAAACTTTTCACATTCGTATTCAAAAACAGCACACACCAATTGTTATCTGCCATAGCTCTATTCAAATTTTCTTCAATTGCTCTTTTTGTACCTAAGCTTTTAAATCACGTAAAAGAGTATCCTTCCATAAGAATATCAACTAATCCCGCATCTTGAATAGTATTGAATTTCCATTTAAATTTTTTAGTATTTAATCTCCTTGACTCCTTGTCAGAAATTTTATTTTAAACAAAGGAAACCGATAATTATTATCTACTCTATTTCAAGTTATAAGTAATTTTGTATTCCGGTAAAAAAAATTAATTTTGTATTTTTCACTTATGAAATAGATTTATTTCTATATGAGAAATGAAAATTATAGTTTAGTTTAAAAATTATAATTAATAAATAATGTGAAAGATAAAATTTAAAAGGATCACTAACCAAATAACACTCCTCCAACTTTTTATATTTTTTCGGTTGAAATTGAATATTTTCCACGCCAAAATGCAAGATTATAATAGACAACAACGTAATATTTTTTAAGAAAATTTAACATCGTTTCGTGCCAATAACCTAATTTAAATCCCTAATCTTGGTTAAACTTAAAAATATTATTCATCACCTCATCCAAGTCCTTTTTCTTTTCTTCAATTTTTTTATATTACTTTACAAATTTCATACATATTAAAAAAATATAATTAATTTTATATATGAAAGATATTATAAATTATTTTATAAAATTATTTTACAAAATGATTCTTTATTAATATTAGGAAAAAGATAAATAAAAAATAATACTAAATATTTATAAATATAATAAAAATAGCATTAATATGGTAATACTATGATAAAAGTCCTAAAATAGGATATATTTTCTCTCTTGTAAATGATATTTCCTCCAGTCTCAAATATAAGTAAATTTGCAAAAAAAAATTCACCCTTTAAAAAGGATGTCTCAATACATTTATTTCTTACACTTTTTCTAATTTTACTCATATTTTTTGTTTTAGAAAACATTTAAAATATAAAAAATTGTAGGGATATATTTAAAATAGTGACATTGAATGTAATATAGATTTTTTTACATAAGACTATGGAAAAAAAAATTGTTGCTTATATTTGATAGCGGAGAGAGTATCTAGTTAGAAATGGAAAGAATAATACTAATAAGTAGAAAATTATATAATAGGAAAAGAAGAATGTTGGTCAAAAAATAAAAGGAAAACTAATGGTAGACACTTTAATTTGTCTTTTAGTTGTGTGAGCGTTATATATTTTAAATTTAGTGCAATTGATTGACTGAAACACCATTGTAAGAAAAATTCAGCATTACATTTAAGGAGGAGAAACAATTTTGAGTAGAAAAAGGGAAGAGAAAAAAAAAATTGCATTTGATAAATATTTTTCAGAGCTTGGAATTCAGGTATGTCAATTCAACTTTGGCTTCTTTAATATGCTTACATATGTTAATTTTCTGTTTTCTTATGGCTTAATATGCTTTTAGTCATTGTTTATTTGTCATCCATTGATAATGATGCTTGATTTGTGAATCTATTCATTCCCATTACCACTTTTCAATATCATCCAAAAATTCTCCGTGTAATATTTTCTTTTCTGAAAAATAGATTATATTTCAATTTATTTTTGTAGCAGATTTCTTTTTTTCTTTTTGAAGAATAAATAAATTGACTTGTGTGTCTTTTTTAGATAAAATTAGCCTTGCTCCTAGGGATGTCACTGATTCAAGAGAAATAGTGATTTGAGAGAAGTAGGAAAGAATTGATTTTTTTTCCTCCTTGGTTTTTAAAAGAGAAGATAAGAAAGAGATTAAAAAAAAAAAAAAAGAATGAAGAGAGATAAGAAAGCGATTTTTTTTTGTTTTTTGAATAACGTTATATATAAACCAAAGAAACTGCTACAAATAGGAGGGGGCATAAACCAAAACCCTCTCAAGAACTACTAAATCTAAAGAAAGGCAAACCAAGCCTATTCTTTACAAAATCTGTCCTTAAAAAACTAGGAATGCTACTATAATTAGTGTAATCAGAAGTAGTTAGCCCTATATTCGCCAGAGAATCTGCACAGCTATTTCCTTCACGGAAAATATGAGAAACCAAAAAAGAGATATATTTTATTTCTACTTTTTATTAAGTCAATATTATTTGAGATATTTTCTATTTTAAAAATAATTATTGTTTTTCTTCTTTTTAAACTCTCTTCTCTTTCTTTAGTTGAAGTATTCCCTCTGTTTCACTGACTCAGCATACTATTTCATATATTTTTAATTTAATTTTAATTTTAACTTTAATCGATTAAGTTTGAGTGTTCTTTTTTAAAATAAATGAGTACATTTTAATTTAGATTGATTAATAAAGTGGTTTTTAACGAATGGGAGTCATTTTAAAACAAACGCATAGTAATTTTCAGTTAAAAAATGCAAGAATTATCAAAACCATTTAAATTTAAAATAAAAAATTTAATTCCACAAATAAACTAAAACAAGACACAAAAAGTTAACAAAATAAGATATTTACTCTACTGAAAAGGATTTTGTAAAGAGATGGGTCCAACTTTTTTTTCATTTTCTCATCACACAAAAAGTAGGTGACCACAATAAGAATACCTTCAAACTATTCTATGACATGTTATCTTTATAGGACTTACTCGCTTATTTCTCTTAAATTAATCTCACCTTTGATAATTTTGTCCCCACTTTGAACGTTGTTGTAATCACTCACAACAAAAAGTACATAGGCCGGCACTCCTATGCAAACAAACAATGCTCAATTTATTATTGCTCTCATATTCACCATTGCTTTATTTACCTAATGATTTGAATAAGTAAACAAAAACAAAAATATTATATCTTCTTATTCGCAGACTCAGCAGAGTCAATATGGAAAACGCAACGAATTTACTTCTTCTTTTCATATGTTTCTATGGAACACTTGTTTCTGCTTACACAAAGTACAACACTGGAGCTACTGTTGTTGAAGGAAAACTGAATGTTCACTTGGTTCCACATTCCCATGACGATGTTGGTTGGCTTAAGACCGTTGATCAGTACTATGTTGGCTCCAACAATTCAATTCAGGTTTGAATCATATCCATTCATATGCTTAACTGCATGTTTGGTTTCACGGCGTAACAATGAATGTTTTTTTCTATGTTTGATTGTTTTTTTGTAGGGAGCATGTGTTGAAAATGTGTTGGACTCACTGGTTTGTTCTCTTCAAAAGGATCATAATAGAAAGTTTGTGTTTGCTGAGATGGTAAACTTAACCTCAAAATTTTGATTAGATTCCACATACAACAAGTTTAGTATTAATTTAAATTTTAAATTTTCTATTAGGCGTTTTTCCATCGATGGTGGATAGAACAAAGTCCAGAAACACAAGAACAAGTGAAGAAGCTTGTGGCCACCGGTCAGTTAGAATTCGTGTAAGTAATACATTTCAGATGTCTCTGCAACTATCAACTGAGTTAAATTGACGGAACATAGTTGTACGTGTTTGTTTACTATGACTATAGTATTTATGTTAATGTGTCGGCAGAAATGGTGGTTGGTGTATGCATGATGAAGCGGCAGTCCACTACATAGACATGATAGACCAAACAACTTTAGGACATCGTTTTATAAAGGACCAATTTAATGCAACCCCTAGAGCTGGTTGGCAGATTGATCCTTTTGGGCACTCTGCTGTTCAAGGTTATCTACTTGGTGCTGAGGTGTGTACATCCAATTCAATTCCATCTAGTAGCATCATATTCACAAAAAAAAATTATTTGGTCCCTCTTTTAATGCTATATCTTTAGATATAATAATTGTCAAACTACTTTTTCAAGCATTTGATTTGATTACATTTTCACTTCTCTATCTAGGCTGCCTAGTGCAATCTTAGGTCATTCATAATTTTTGTCACTAGTTTAGATTTTTAGTATACAAATAGTGTGGCTATTTCATACTATTTTAAACAGTTTTGTTCCTTAATTGTAAAAATTAATGTATTAATAAAATCTATGAAGTACGAAAATAGACACGAAACGATAGTGGCACAGATATGTTAACACTGATAATAATTTTAAAAAATTAATTAATTAAGCGCAATCACATGCGTCAGTATCATGTTGGTGTCAGTATCAGACACGTCTTTGTTCAGAATCGGCAATGTCCCAAATCCATAAATTCTTATTCTTGCATTAAAATATTGGAATATTTGATACTGAATTTGATACCTAAGTTTTTCTTTGGTTAAAAAAATTTTGAAGTTCAAAGGTTGTTTAATAAGAAAGTGATAAAATTTGAAAAGAAATATAGAAAGTTGGGTTAAAATTCTTTTCACATTATTTAAAATTAAATTTGACATTTTAATTTGTTAGTGTTAACTGTTAAATAAAAGAGTGTTTAAAATAATTGAACCAATTCATTTTGTTAGGCTTTTGAATAGATTTTGAGAATTTTAAGTACATCAAAGCATGTTAAGGAGCTCAATGGTAACAATTGAACAGTTTCATTTGATTTGGCTCTGCAGCTTGGGTTTGATTCTGTACACTTTGCAAGAATTGATTATGGAGATCGAGCTAAGCGCAAAAATGACAAATCTCTCGAAGTTATTTGGCGTGCCTCTAAAACATTTGGTTCTTCATCTCAAATTTTTGCCAACACTTTTCCAGTTCATTACAGTGCTCCAAAGGGTTTCAACTTTGAAATTGGATCCTCGGATCAATTTGTTCCATTACAGGTTCCTTAACTCGAACCAATTGTAATACCAATGCGGCAATGCTTAGAGTTATAGTTATTTTGCTTGTTTTGTTTAACATTTGCATTTCACATTTTACAAGTGCAGGATGATCCTCTTTTATTTGATGCTAATATTGAACAGCGTGTTCAAGATTTTATCGATGCTGCTATTATCCAAGTAGGCCAATTCTATCCATGAACTTTGAAATTCGCT